>NW_015113558.1:90969-165782 GCF_001443285.1 Poecilia latipinna
AGGGAATGCAAAAGAAAAAAAATTCCCCATGTCCCCTGGGGGGCTCCGTAATGATCTGCTTTTTGGAGTAAGAAATTATTCCAAGAGATTTTAGTTAAAGTTCAACTTAAAACATTGCCTCAGTCAGTGACTATTCTCTTTGACCTTCCTTTACCACTAGGTAAAGTATAAACTTATATTTCAGAGGAGCTGTGTTATGAATGAATATGTTAAATTAGTAATAGTTAGAAATTGTCAAGTAAATTGTTGCATGAATTTAACGTTTTGTGTCCTAATAATTGAATTTATAACATGAAAGGACAAACCAGATGAGCAAAATGATCTGAAAAGTTAGAATTTATATTTTATCTCGGTTGAGTTACCACACTTAAACAACAGGCTAAATTTAACTTATTTATGGGTGAAATAAATCAGATTATCTCTTCATGGTGGCACCTGTTTGTGCTTTGGAGATTTCTGACAGGAAGTGAAAAATGGAGGACCAAAAGGATTTTCATGAGTTTGACAAGAGATAAGTGATGGCAACTCGGCATGTATTTATTATTTTGTCCAAGGGAGGAACAATGGTGAACTGGTGAGTGGTGCACCAAGCCTCATTGATGCATGTAGAAAGCGATGTTTGGCTGGTGTTGCCATACCACCAAGCAAAAATGTTTAGGAATGATGTGAGGGGAGTAATATATTGACCCGCTGACTTGGCTTCAACACTCCACTGATCTCAACCCAACTGAGCATCCAGGATGTGCAAAACAATTGTGATCAATGCAAGTGTCATCTCACAAAGTTTCAGGATTTACAGAATCTACTGCACACAACTTGGACCCAGACCTTCAATTGTACCTTTAAAGGTCTAGCGGAGTCTGTATCTCAACGTTTGCACCAAAAAGGAGAACTAATGCACTATTAGGCAGGTAGTCATAATCTTATGCCTTATTTGTTTGTTTTTTTTTTTTTTTAGCATTTTAAGCTGTTAAAGTAGCATACTTTCTGTTTAGAAGTACTAAATAAGTGTACTTGGATAAAAAAGTGTGGAAATTGTTGCATCAGTTTTCATGGTTAGACGCTTATTAGGGTGATCTCCGCCACTATGAGAGCTGAGCATGACTCGTGCTTTGGGTTTAAACTTAAGAGCCAGTAATCTTATTGACAGATCTGTTTGGACACGACAACTCGTTATCCCGGTCTAATGCTGTGTGCTGCCTCGGACCGATGGGCCTGCGTGCATGCTCTGCAGCTGAATCATAATACGGCTGGACCCACATCTGTGGTTAAAATGACAGACCCATCATGGCTACTCCGTGGCTCCGAAAATCCCCAGTTTCTAACAACAACAACAACAACACGATTGTGTAACACATGAAATGAGGACAGGACGTTAATGAAAAGCTGTATCAACATAGCCACACACGCTGCTGCGTTAAGAAATACGGTTTATGAGCAAATGAATGGGCCGCATCCCTGTTGGCATGCTGCAACAATGACATGTTTCACTGAGATAAATGGAGCAGACAGAACCAGGAATAAACACAGGCCGAAATGAGTCACCAATCTGAATTTAGTTCCGTCTGTTTTTGAACTGAGAGCTTGCGGGCCTCCTTGACATAATACTGACATTTCCTCTGAAAAAATAAAACCTTAAAATAAATAAATAAAAAAATAAAAAAATCGCAAACGCTTACCTGGACTCAGTTTCCATAATCACGGCGGACGCGCTTAACGTCGCTTCCACGCCAGTCGGCCGTAAACGTTAGTTATGAGCTAATTAAGCCCTTAATAAAACACCGAGGACGAACACAGACCGACGGTCCAACGCAGTGCCATCCTCCTGCCGTCGCTCACCCGCGAGGCAGCGCCGCGACGCACAGCTGGTCGCGAGAGCTCCGTGCACGCGACGCGGGGATCCGAGCCGCGTTAGCTGGTCGGAATGTTTCCACAGGCCACCTTTACCATAAGCATGACAGCCGTGTGATGCAGCCAACGACTCAACAGGGATGTGGTTATAACACACCGGCCCGCATCAATCACACGGTGATTCACGCAGAATGGCTGGCGTTCTGCGGCTCCGACTCAGAGAGAGGTGGGGCGCACCAATCAGAGTGCGCAAAGACGTCTGACTGACGTCTCTCTAACCAATGGCGGAGCCCATTTTGCGGGAATGCTGGAAAATTACAGAGTAAAGAGCCAATCCATGTGGAGTTTTATTCTGCGGGAAGGTGGGCTCCGCAGGTGACGCGGATTTATGTGGGTAATTCATCCAAATATCTATCTATCTATCTATCTATCTATCTATCTATCTATCTATCTATCTATCTCATATGTGATCACAACCTTTGATAAAAAAAAGTAGCTAAATAAAGAAAGGTCTTCAAATAAATAAACATCTCTGTCCCGTTCTTCTTTATAATAGACTGAACTTTTATTCTTTAATCTCGATTTAGTACTTTTGCAGTTTGAACAACAACAAAAAAAACTTGACTGCATGTTGGGTCTCTTTATTTTCTTGACCTGTTCTGCAGTCTCTTGTTAGTTAATCATTACACCTGTTTTGCATTAAGACTTTCCGTCTTTGTGCAGTTTCTGCTTCCCTGTTCTGATCTTTGTGCCTGGGAACATTTCCTTCTCTTAAACTTAAACCCATAATTTTTACTTTACCTGCTTTGCAACAACTTTATACTTTAATCCTTTTCCCTTGTTACTGATTAAATGCTAATGCCCAGTATAATGACTGCCTGCTGCTTGATCACAGACAGCTACTTTTTTATTTTTATTTTGTTTATAAGTTCATTTCATAAGCTTCCTACACTAATGCCAATATTGCATTGCCACCAAAGGGACGAACTTGATACTGCATTTTCTCATGCTTACATCCATATGGAGGGGTCTGTTGGTTAGGGTTTTTAAAATTTTGTTTTATAATATTACAACACATTTATGTAGATTTAGTGTGAAAGTTCAACACCAAGTCATAATTGGCAAGTGGAATAAAATGAATTAACAATTGTCTAATTTTTCTTTACTTTAAAATTTAAAAGTGTGCCATTCATATTTCCCCTTAACCCTGATTCTCAAAAATGAAATGCAAAGGTTTATAGCTTTATTTGTGATATTTGAAAAATTATGTATTGTATAATGCAGAAAAAATTTAGGTGACAAAAAAATCTCAATATTCTTTTTGTCCCATTCACATTATCTCTGAAACAATTATCTGTGATGCTTTTATACCTGGTGGAATCTCCAGAGTGTTAGCTTTATTTTGATACTGAGAATATATAAATATAGTTTGTAATTTCTGAAAAAAAATTCAACTAGCTTTGGGCATGGTATCAAGCAAAGAATAAACAAAACTTACCAAAATGGCGCTTTGTACAGAAAACTTTACCAGCTGTGGAAAGTGCTGCTGTGCTAAGCGTGTAAATAGTTCGCAGTCCTCCATACTATAGCGCCCTCTATCGACTCTATTCCGAATTTCGGAGGTGTTCGCGAACGCAGCATCTTCGTGTGTCCAGTCTGCTCTCCGTGTGAATAGCCGTTAGCTGGTAGGGTAGTTGACGCTAAATAACAGCAGCGGAGGACAGACTCAAGGTGACGACACACTTTGTTTTCACTTTTCATAACGCATTTGTGAACGTGTAATTGTGTGTAAACTCCAGCCTGCAAAGGAATATTTAAATCATTTTCCAGTTGCACTGGAGACGCTTCAGATGTAACATTTGCTTTGCTAACTGACGTGTTTGGCGCATCAATATCAGACCGTTGTAAATCGGGGTAACCGTTTGTGTTTAGGCGAAGTTGTGGTGAGGAGTTTTATTTCTAAAACATGTCGAATTGAAATCGATCTTGTATGGCTGGGAAGTGAAATATTAGAAGCTGATATCCCATGCACAATGCTCGTCTCTGCTGAGCATGCTAACCAGTTTGTATGAATGAAGGAGAAAGACTGCATTGTTTTTGTATGTGTCCGTTAGCTCAGGTCAGCGCGTCCAACAGTCTACAATGCTTAAGCCCGGCATAGAGTAAAATACATAAAAGTCAAAACAACTGGTTAATTGTGAACAAACAGAGAGCATTCTCTTTCAATATTTATTTATTTATCTTTGGTAAGCCAGGGCCTGCTAACGTTAGCCAAGCTAACTTGCAACCAACATAACACTGAAACTTAGGATTTAGCTATAACGGTATCAAAATGCATCATCAAACACCCTCTAATGTAAGTCATACGGCGAACAGGCATAGCATTGTGTTACGTTGCTGGTCAAACAGTGCCGACCCGTTGTGGCTTTGCCTTCATTAGACCCATTGGGGCAACCAGGACGCCAATATTTTAACACCAGATCCTTTTTAATGTTCTGTTTTTGAAGTAGGGCCTACCTGGGTTGGACTGTTTCCCGCACATCGAATAGATGTTCAGTCGGTTTGAGATCTGGGGAATTTTGTGGGGGAAATCAACACTTGAAACCAATCCTGAAATACCTTTGTTTGTGACAGAGAGCATTAACCGGCAAAGAAAATCCATAGCCATCAAAGGAAAACTCTTTCTCCACAGATCGATCTGCAGCGATGCAACATCATACAGGACAAAATGCAATGCACTGTGTAACCAGACACCCTTTACTTCAGAAAGGCATTAACTTTCTCAGAAACTTGTTCTGCAGTAGTTCATCTGGACGTTCACTCTCTGTGTGGGTCAGTGGACATTAGTTACCCATGACCTTATTGTCAATTCACAGCTGTTCCTTCCTAGGACCACTTATAGACCCCAACAGACCAATAACGCCACACAAAGGCTGCAGTTTTGAAGACGCTGAAGGTGATACAGTTCCTAAAATGCATCACCTTTTTTTTTCTGAATCTAATGAATTAATTTAGTCAATAACTTAACTCTGTGATTAATATATCTCATCCAGGTCCCAGATGAAAAGATATTATTCACTTTACCTGTTAGTAATCTTATACCTCATTGTTTTATACTCTACATGGTAAAAACAATTTACAAAGTTTACAGCTGATTTAGATCTACAGCCACATTAGCAGCAGTAACATCTCTCACACTGCCGTAGGTAAAACTTAGATTTCTCTTATTGAAGATACTCGAAGTTTGTTGAGGTTTGACAGAACTTGTATAAGCTTTGTTTGAGTGAACATCAATTGTTGCATTTAAATCATCTAGGGTATAAAGTTTGGTTTGAGCCTTTTCTTTCCCCTAGGGTTTGCTCTCTGCTTTGGATCGTGACTTCAGCTGTTGAACAGATGGCATCGCCAGATTTCACTCACTGGTCCACAGTGAAGTCCACAGCTGACTCAGTGACTGTTTGTTTCTGCTTTTCATGGCTTCACAAAAAGCAGAAATCGTCACCCCTCCACCTCTGTGTTTGATAGTTGGTTTTAGGTTGTAGATTTTTAGATTGGTTTTCTCCAAACATGGTGTCAGGTTTTATGTCGAAACATCTAATTATTCATTGTTTATTGTTCAAGATGCTTTGTTGTTAATTCAGAATCCATATATGCTGCTGTGGCCTTTTTTTAAAATTATTATTATTAAGAAAAGGCAAAGCTTCCACATTTTCTACATGTAGTCATTAACTTCACAGGTTTCAGTTTGCATATTTAATATTAGATTTAGATGGTTTCTTGGTTTCTACAGGTAATTGTGAGTTAAGTTGACGGGATGCCCATTTCATGAGATTCCTTGAGAGTTTCTTCTTGTGAACAATTTGTGTAACTAAAAAACACAAACACGTGTGTTTATTTTTCCCCTCCTCCCCCCGATTGTGATCCAGATGGCAGAGAATGACGTTGATAGTGAACTTCTGGACTACGAGGAGGACGACGAGCCCCAGGGACTCCCAGAAAGCGGCACCCCTGCCAACAAGAAGGAGGTGAAAGGTTCCTATGTGTCCATCCACAGCTCGGGCTTCAGAGACTTCCTCCTCAAACCAGAGCTGCTCCGTGCCATAGTTGACTGCGGTTTTGAGCATCCTTCAGAAGGTAACTCGCATTCAGAACCTCATATAAAAGTTACCGAATAAATTAATTGTAAATATTGGTTATGATTTTGATTCATAAGGGCATTTCGATTGCAGCTATTTAGATCTTCATTTGATCTATATGATGTCTGAAGATCGTTCTTATTATTAATTATTTTCCTTTTTTTTTAATTTGTAGTTCAACATGAGTGCATTCCTCAAGCCATCCTTGGCATGGATATCCTCTGCCAGGCAAAGTCTGGTATGGGAAAGACGGCTGTGTTTGTGTTGGCCACATTGCAGCAGATTGAACCTGTGGATGGCCAGGTGAGTCGATCATTAAGAGACTCTCAACCCTTGAAGCACCTTTTGTTTCCCAAGCTGGTGTTTCTGCTTATTGGTTTTCTAGATGATCAATATTTTAGTTGGCTTAAAAGTTAATTAAATTAAACGTTGGCCAAAAAGACAAATGTATTTTCATAGCACATTTCAGCAACAAGGCAGTTCAAAGTACTATACATGACAGAAAGGGCATAAAAACATAGAAAAGAAAAAAATAAAATAAAATGAAAGACTGGAGCGATGGGTGACGGTATGGGTGGACTGTTTGCTGCATGTTTTCCACTTTTCTCTCCAGTCCCATGATTATAATTCAATCCCCAAGAGCCTGCAAAAACTGGCTCTATATCTATGTCTAAACCTATGTCTATATCTAAGTTGTTGAAAAGATTTGATGCAGTAAAAGGGGGAAAAAAATAAAACAAAATATTGAATTTTTATTACACTTTGATAAGAGTAAGTACATTTTGGGACTTGGAGATAAATAGTATTGCTTTTTTCTTTCAGCTCTAATTTCTCCAAAAAATAATAATCAATGTTGTTGTTAATTTTTGAACTAATCAAGGTTTTAAATCTTCCAAATTACTGTTTAGTTTTGGAAAATGTTGTATATTTTGTAGTTTTCCCATCACAAAATCTTTGTTCTTTTGGACAAAAAGGGCATAAAAATATTCAAAAGGAAAAAAAAAAAAAAACTTAAAAAATTTCATATTTCTTGTCAAGTCTGAAGTTTTTGAAAAGATGTGATGCAGTGATGCAATGATCTTCTAGGTAATGTTAACAAGCTCCTCTTACAAAACCAGCTCTTACAAATGGCCTCAGGTTTTAATAGAAATATACAGAACCGATGGCTCTAACGCGACGATTCTCATTTTGTTTGTACCAGGTCTCTGTTCTTGTGATGTGCCACATACGAGAATTGGCCTTCCAGATTAGCAAAGAGTACGAGCGCTTCTCCAAGTACATGCCCAACGTCAAAGTGTCTGTGTTCTTTGGCGGCCTGGCCATCAAGAAGGACGAGGACGTCCTGAAGAAGAACTGCCCTCACATCGTTGTAGGAACTCCAGGCCGCACGCTGGCCCTCATTCGAAACAAGACTCTGAGCGTGAAGAACATCAAACACTTTGTGCTCGACGAGTGCGACAAGATGCTGGAGCAGCTGGGTGAGTTGGAGGACAGTCAACTGGACGCGAAACAAAGAAGACAAATGATACCGACGTGTCGTGATCGTTCACGGTTTAGTTACTTGTGTGCATGAAGAATCTTAGAAAATGGCAATGTTAAATACTTTTTGGGTGTTTTTGTCCTTCAGACATGAGGCGTGATGTGCAGGAGATCTTCAGACTGACACCTCATGAGAAACAAGTTATGATGTTCAGCGCAACACTAAGCAAGGAGATCCGCCCCGTCTGCCGCAAGTTCATGCAGGATGTGAGTTTTTACAGATTCATGTTTGGATGAGGCAAGTTGGCATGATGAGGCAACCCTGGTAAAAATGTGTAGATCCTCTTAGCGGTCTTATTTTTACCTCATCCCATAGATCTACCGTAGGATTTAGGCGTGTTGGTTTGTTATTTATTTGCTTTGGTGATCAATATTATTATAAAATATAATAACCAACAGTTGTTGCACTCTAAATAATCTATTGTAATATGAATTTCGCACACACTGATATTGTGATGATGATACATTTGCAATATATTCTGCTGCCCTAATAAGAAACATGGTATTTTAACTTGCCAAAAAGTCAAAATCACTTGCATAAAACCTGTACCACAAAGGAAAATGTGCATAACTAGGACAAAGTGTACAAAAACAAAATTTGAACTACAATTTGTAGCTCTGTTTTGTTTAGAAATGGCCAACAATAAAACAGTCTGAAAGTTGTTGATTTAAATTTAATGTTTGAGAATCTATGAAACAAATTTCCACAGAAAGTGAACCTCCTCAGCAGTTCTGGCTCAGGTAGCGGCCACATGGCTGCGCTGATGTGCAGGAGAACAGACACAGAGAGCAACCAGGAAGGGCTTTGAGCTTCTCTCTTTGTGCTTTACATTTCTAAAATAACTCATAAATCTGTCGATGCAGCTAATTTTACTCATTTGTTCCCTTCTTTCGCAGCCCATGGAAGTATTTGTGGACGACGAGACTAAACTGACACTGCATGGCTTACAGCAGTATTACTGCAAGCTGAAGGACAGCGAGAAGAACAGGAAGCTGTTTGACCTCCTCGATGTGCTCGAGTTCAACCAGGTACACCTGATGCCTCTTCCACCCCTCTTGATTTTACTTTTATCTTAATAAATGCTTAGAGCTTCACATTTTCCTGCGGCTCGTGACAGGTGGTGATCTTTGTGAAGTCTGTGAATCGTTGCGTTGCCCTGTCGCAGCTGCTGGTGGAGCAGAACTTCCCCGCCATAGCAATCCACCGGGGGATGGGACAGGAGGAGAGGTGGGAGCTGATTTCATCCAGAAGCAGAGGGTTGTCATGTGATGCATCGCTCACCTTCTATTGTTTGGGTGTTTTATGGAGATATACCAATCCAATGTTAATATCCGTGTCCCAATATTGAAAAAAATTGCAGCTCGGGTATCGGTGAAAGAGTGCCTAATTCACAAATTCAGATCTATTTAGTCTAATTCTGTGCCTTCTGCTCTGAGTGACGTCATGCCTTATTATTTATTTTGCATTATATTTAGAATTCATAATTTAATTTAATTTATTTTTACATGTTTGACCAAACGGTCAAAACCTGTTGTTTCTGTCAGTTTCAGTGTACTATTTATTTTAAATTGGCTCTTGTACTCTCTAAAGTTGTGCTGTTTTCACATAAGATTTATGTGCTATGCTGCACATAAGATTTATGTGCTATGCTGCTGCAGAATTATCAAATATATTTTTAATTTAGTACATTTATCTCTGTGTTTTAAAAAAAATGAAATGTTTTAATTTATTCCAGATATGTTTTCCTGCATCAGATCGGGATCTGCTGATGCTAACCCTCAGATATCTGCATCAGTATCGGCAGTGAAAAAAACGTATTATTGCATCCCTAGAATTCTGTTAAAAATTGTGATTATAAAATTCCTATCAGCTTTGCCTTGAACAATAAGTAGTTTTTCCTCACAGTGCTCGGATGTAAAGGAATCATTTTTTGAGGTTTCTGAAAGCTTTCCCGGCCCTCTCCAGGTTGTCCCGGTACCAGCAGTTTAAAGACTTCCAGAGGCGGATCCTGGTTGCCACTAACCTGTTCGGCCGAGGAATGGACATCGAGAGAGTCAACATAGTCTTCAACTACGACATGCCCGAGGACTCTGACACGTACCTCCACAGAGTAGGTTCAGATCTAAACGATTTGGTCTTTGGTGTGGTTTTAATTTGGGCGGATTGGTAAAAATGCGTTATTACATTTTTCTTTACATCAGGTGGCCCGTGCAGGCAGGTTTGGAACCAAAGGCCTGGCCATCACCTTTGTTTCAGACGAGACTGACGCTAAGACCCTGAATGAAGTCCAGGATCGCTTCGAGGTCAACGTAGCTGAGCTGCCAGACGAGATCGACATCTCCTCCTACAGTAAGTTTCCATGTGGCAGAGCGTGGGTTAAAGGAGCTCCTCATCCAGTATCTAAGCACATGTGCTCTGATAATCAAAACCTTACATTTTATGTTCAAACATATTGCAGTGCTTTGAAAAAGTATTCACACTTTAAACGAGCTTGTTTCTAATTTTGACACATTACAGCCACAAACTTTAATGTATATTTTTGGATTTTATGTGACACTCCAACACAAAATACTGCATAACTGAGAAGTGGGAAGAAAATGATTTTGAAAATGAGTTTCACACTTATTTTACAAGTAAAACATCTGAAAGGTGGAATGCAGTTTCCCACCAGTGAAACAATCTGGCTGAATGAATTCAAAATCGAGTTTTTGCAGCACATAGATGGAGATGGAGGCAGCATCATGCTGGGGGAGATTAGGGATTGGTGAAGTTGTTGTAAAGTATTACTGTGGCGTCTAAACACAAATGCAGGCCATAATTTAATTTTAATTTCACTGAGTTTTGTGTTTTAACATGAGAAAGTGTGGAAAATTCAATGGATGCCAGTGTTACTGCAAAGCACTCACACTTTCCAAGTCAGTAGCCTTTCACTGGAGGCAGCACTGGTGCTTAGTAAAGCAGTGATTGCTATTCAGACATTGGAATGTATGAATCTTTAGCAGTTAATTTGTTAAAAAGTCTGAATTATAAAGACATTAGACTTTTGTGTTGTAGCTTTTCATTTTCTAACGTCTCTGTTTCTGTCTTTGCAGTTGAACAGTCCAGATGAGTTTGCGGGCTGCAGCCAGTGAAGACTGTTTCTATGACTACTATTGTTGCTGTATTGTTGGCAGAAAGGAGGAAATGAAGAAAAATCCGTATTTGTTTAAATATAACCCTCCCAACATAAATGTAGTCAAGTTCAAAAGGCGTTTTTTTATTTTCAACATGTCTTTGCCGAGTGCTTGTTTTAATGTTTCCCTTGTTTAAACCATGTTTTCAAAAATATTGTTTTGGTTAAATAAATTTTTTGTAACTTACCTTTTTGGTGTTGAAGTCATCGTTAAATAATCACACATATATAAGTATTTTTAGAAGATTATGAGCAGATAATTAAACTCGCCAGCAGAAGGCAGCACTATAGTTTGGGAAAAGAAGACAAGATAAATATATATAAACAGAAAATAAATTTAATCAAACAGAAATGCAATTGTAATTGGATGAAATGGAACTTTATTCTGAACCAAATCTCTTTCTTCAGGTGAAAGAAATTTGGTTAGGATGTTCAAAACAACTCGGCAACCATCGTGAAAAAGAAAGTACTGGAAGAATAATCTCTATTGGCGCTGAAGCTAGTTTTAAATCACTGTCAACTACGAGAAAAACTCCTGCTGCAAAAGTCAATATGTCAACTTCAACTGAATTTTTAAGCCATACACATGGGCTGGAAAAGGAGACTACCTCCTAATTAACTTCACCTCAAACTGACAAGCTGAATATTTGCAAAATATCTCACAAAACTGGGTTGAATCAGATAAAACATGCTGAATGACCCTGAACTTAACCCGTCTCAGTTTATTTAAAGACATTTATGTTTGTGTTGAGTGTGAACTGACAGAAATAGACAAACTTTACTCTGTATCTTAGTTTAAAAGTATCCATCCAAATAGGAGTCTAGAGGAAAAAATATTTACGGCCGACTATTAAGAAAATAAAAGAAAAACTGCAGGAGTTTAATTTTATTCTTATAAAACAGCATATTTATCCTGACGTTATTATGACTATTTGTGTATGACTTTATCTTAATATGACTTCTCATAATTGTATTTTAAATATTTTAGTGTAGGTCTAATAATACTCGTCGTATAATATAACTGATATATTTGTGAATGAAATTTATTTATCTCACTCATTGTTGGTTCATTTCGTGCTGAATTCTTTGGAATTGAAACATTTACTTATTTAACCTGACTTCAGGTTTTCAAGTAAACCAAGTCACTATGTGCACATAGTGCCTGTTTTTTTTTTTTTTTTACAGATTTTTCCTTTCCACCTAATGCATGACATTGTAGATTTAAATACAAAACAGCCTGTTATTTTCCTTTGGTTGTCACTGAGTAGTCAGTGGGTTATAAGACGTCCAGTGATACTAAAGATTCCCTTTCACTGGCGCTACATGACGGTCAGAAATGTCCATGCCAAGTAAAGTGCTTTGTTGCTTGTGTAGAGTTTCTCCTCTGGCCGATCGAAGCGTTTCATCTTCCATAAATGAAACCTGCAATCAGCGCAGAGTGCAGAACGGCTGGGGATTTCAGGGCTCTAATTTAGGTCCCTCGTCAGGCTTAAACAAGAACAGGCGAGTGTACAATCCACTCTGGTCGCACTAAACGATGTGGGTTGCTTTCAGGTAGTGACTAATAATCCTGGCAGTGCATCTTGCCTTTTGTCTTCTCCATTTTGGAGGCAGAAGCAGAGAAGCGGCTCCTTGTCTCGGAAGGTTCCTCCTCTGAGCTGATTTTCCAAACGACAATCCTCACATCCAGGCTAATCAATAAACTTGTGTGTGTCGCCGTACATCCAGTGCTGTGGAGGCAGTGCCGCTTCGTTGAGGTGGCCACAGTCACGGCTGCATTTACACGACTGGATGAACATGGTGGGCTTCCGGAAGCGCTCGCCGTCCGGGCAGACAAAGGTCACAGGCACGGTGCGCGTACGGCGCGGCGAGCAGCAGCGGCCGTTCGTGCACACGCCGCAGTAGTTCGGTCGGTACAGACGAACGCTTTGACACTCTCCGTAGGAAAGGCGGACGGGCTCTGGGGCTTTCTGCGTCGGGGAGCAGTGCTTACCTTTCTGTGGTTTGGATAGACAGAAAATAAAAATGTGTTATTAATAGTTAAGGTCTTCGCCTTAACTAAATGTACAGTGGTCAGAGTTGTGCAGTAACCAGTTAGATTCACTTGGATAGCATTTACTTTTAGGAGTATTTTTACTGCGCTGTGATGGTTTTCTCATACTTGAGTAAGACACCCTCCAAGTAACTTCACTGAATGAAGAACAAGCTTGTTTCAGCCAAAATTTCACCAGACACACACACCTGCAGTTTTTGTTAAAGTTTCATGAGTTTCATAGTGAAAGAATTTGATTTAGATTTCTTTTCTTTTGCCTGATTCTGATATTTATATCAATTTAATCTTTAAAATACCAAAGTTTCCACATATGTCAGAGCCTAAAACTACACCTGGGAAAAGGTCTGTGGGACCACCTGAAAAAGGTTGAGTACAAACGATATCCTCAGAGATTTGGCGAGGTAGAGGGCGCAATAAGACGGAATAATGACATTTAAACTATAATTATTAGTTTAACTGTGTTCACACTGGCTGATTGCAGATTTACTGTTTTCCTGTTTAGCTTAAATGTCCCATTTAATATAGAAAAATGTTTACATCAGAATAGACTGCCTTTCAAACAAGTTATATTCACTTTTTATATCCACTGTATATGAAAAGCTTCTCTAAAATTTGTCTCTACACGCAGACATTTCTTATGACTTTTAGCATTAAGGCGTTTAACTCAGTCAAGCTGAGGAATCAACAAAGGATTAATATAGACAGATCATTTCCCTGAACTCTGAGTAAACAGACCGGACTCAGCTATGGACAGTTGCTTTGCAGGAATGCTGAGTATGATGGACTATATTTAAAAGTATCTGCCTGCTACCAAAGCACCAGTGAGTAAATCAGCACTACGCAGTTCACACTAGATCTAGTGCTACTGGGATTTTCCATGTTCCTAAACTAACAATAAATATTCAACCACAAATATTCGCTCAAGGTCGGAAAATCAAGCTTTTTCTTTCATCCTGCCCATTTTTCAAATTTTCTTTATCCGGTCTTGAGTAGAAAGAGACTTTGTTTTTGTAACCCGGTGGTTCAGCACACAGATAAGGGGAGAAAAAAAAAGATTTATTGATAAGTGTTATCAGAGCTACAGGGTTAGACTTTGTGTGATAAATAAGTACAGTTTCTTCCAAAGATATTCATACCCTTTGAACTTTACACTGTTTTGACCTGTTACAACACGAGACTTTTATGTTTTTATAGGGATTTTTAAGTGAAAGATAAACACAAAGTAGTGCATAATGATTAACTGGAAGGAAAATAATACCAGTTGAATTTTTAGTTGATAATTCTCTGAATTATGGAGAGAATCGGTGAACATTGATTTACAAATCTGGACTTTAGACAATGTTAACACGTGTACTGCGTCCACTACGGTACTCGAGGCAAACTGGAAGCAACATTTGTTGTTGCTTGTTTTAAGGTTTCTTCTTCTTCTTGCCACTGTTGAATTCTTGACTTGGTCTTAATGATGCTGTTGATTCACTAATGTTTTCTCACCTTCACAGAGGAACCTGATGCATACTGAGATTAAATTACACACATGTACACTCAGTTTGTTGGCTAAGTAACTTCTGACAGCAGTTTATTTAGAGGTATCATAAGAATTAAATTGCACATCATATTTTTCTGATATTTATTTGCGAACTCTGAACTCAAACTAAATATTTAAAGCTCTCTTTTCTATTCCTTCCTCTTTACACTTCATGTTCTATTTTTCATCTGTGTTTATAAGGAGGCCAAATGTGGAAAAGTTCAAAGTGTATGACTATGACACTATTGTCCTGATGGACCTGACGTCTCCTCCTGTTTGGGTGCAATAGGAGCTAAATGTTCCCATGAGTTGGTAGATAGCCAATGAACAACTAATAAAATATCTCCAAACAAGGCTTGCTTTCCTCAACTGAAGCTCTTTTAAACAGATTTTTTTTAAATGAGTAAAGTTTTCCAAGGAAAAAAACCGTATAAAGTGCATTCAGTGTTCATGAGCCATTTGCTTTCTCTGAATTGCCTAAACTGCTGTTGACGTCAAAGATATTTTGCTGTTGAGAGCGCTCACTTGCTCATGTTTCTGCAAATACTTTATGATAAAGATAGTTTGTAGCACAAACTATGATTAAATTTCAAACCCAAAAGATTTGACCTATTTTAGTATGAATTTAGTCATGCAGTTTGTCAACTCTGAACTCAACTATCAGCTTATTGATGTAACTTATTTCCATTATAAGCTAATTTTCAGTATTTGACCGAACGGCATCAGACCCACCTTGGCTGGGACGGTCAGACTGCGGCACGGCCGTATGGTGCAGATTCTCGTCTCCTTCTCCAGTTTGCACTGCAGGTTCTCGTTGGTGATGCGAGAGGAGATGCCCATGCCGCAGCTTCGTGAGCACTGGGACCACTCAGTGGTTTGGACTGGACATTTTTTCTCCTTCATGGCGCCCCACACTGAAGAATGAGGATGAATGTAAGAGACAAAAAAGATTATGAGAGGTTCCTGATCATTTCCTGTAGCTTTCCCTAAACACTGAATGTAAATCCTTTCTGTTACCAGGCATGTGTTTGTAGCCCTGTCGGTTTTCCCAGCCGTTTGTCTTGACATGTGTGATGCCGTCATCCAGGATCACCTCATTCTGAGCCCCTTGAGTGACTGCATGGTACCGAGGTCTGGGCAGATGCTGTTGTAAAGGAGGGATCTGTAAACAAGAGACAAGACACGTGGGCCACTTATGTTACGATCAGTGATGAGCAGTAACGTGTTACTGTAATTCGATTATGTTTTTCAAGTAACGAGTAAAGTGAGAGATTACAATTGCAAAAAAGGTGATCATTGTTGCTTCTGTGCAAGCAGACTGAGGAAACACCTAGCAAGCTGCAGAGACCGGCAGATCTGCCGCTACATCTAATTCCACCAGACAAACCTCTGATATTCCCTCTACAACAGAGTATTAGGACCATACTAAAAAAAGAAGAAATAAAAAAGTTAAATTACGAGAATAAAATTGAAAAGTATGAGAATAAAGTCATAATATTACCACTTTATTTACCTTTTGTCTTTGCTTTATTTTTGTACAACTTTATTCTAGTAATATTATGACTATTCTGGTAATTTTATTACTTTATTCTCGCATAAACATTTTAAAATGTTCTTATTGTGGGGTTAATACTCTACCCCCAGAAAATGGTTAATACTAATTCATTATTAGTCCTCTCTGCACTTCACCAGCTGTTAAAAGATGTAAATGTTATTAATTCGGAGTACAGCCAGGAGAGACTGATTTAATTTATCTTATCTTATCACTGTATTTCGAAAGGGTTGCAAACACAAAAATAATTGTATTTTATATGGTGGAATATAAAGAAATACTGTTTAACAGAAGAAATATTTTATTTTCTTAAAATATATAGTGGAATATGCAGAGAACAGATTTAAATATCCAATAGAATAGTTTAAATATTGCTGCATTTCATTCAGGTTAAACAAGTGAAACAAAAGTTTCTAAAATAGATGTTTTCATTTGATTAAATGTACATGATGGACTATGCAGAAAAACTAGTCTGAAAGGTGTATTGCTTTGCAGCATATTCAGGTCGTGCATTGTTTTATTCAAAAGTAATGAAGTAATTATTAAAGTAACTAATTACTTTTGAAAATAATTAATCAGTAAAGCAACTGGATTACTTCGTTGGAGAAGTAATCAGCAATTAGTAACTAATTACTGTTTCCAAATAACCTGACTAACACCGGTTGTGATTGTGTCTGTGTTTAGTTTGTTTTGACACAAACACACAAGCACACAAGCACACACACATGCACGCACGTACGCAAGCACGCACCTGGTGCTTAGGTGGAAGAAGCCAGGTGTCCTTGTTGCAGTCCACACTGAAGCAGCACCGTCCCGGGATCCGGACCAGTCGAGGGAAGGGGCAGGATGGTGAGGCAGCAGGCAGCTTGTTGCTGCAGAGCGACGTGCAGCCGACAGCTCCATCTATGCAGGAACACTGGTGCTTGCAGCCTGCATGGAAGATCTCTCCATTCTGGTAGATCCTGTTATTGTACTCGCATGTACGTCCCTCTGATTTTGCTGCAACACGATCATTAAAGAAAGAAAAACATTAAGTCATAACACTACAATTAAAAGCATGAGTAGAAATGATAATTTTGGTAATGATCTAAAACAGAAAAAGCTTTAGTCTGATTTAATGTTATGTTTAATGATCTGTAGATATCTGGTTTAATCTGTATTTATTTAGCACTTTTTCACCTATTATGAAATGCTTTACAAGACTAACTTGGGTAGCGATTGTATACTGCATGCTACACATGGAAAACAGATACCAAAACAAAAATTACTTCAAAATCTATTGAATAATGCCAATGAAGCAAAGCTGTCATCGAACAGGGCTAGGAACAATATCGATGTCTACAAACTCAAAACAACTTCAGTCTCAAATTCCATTCATTGTTATCTGCGGTTATTGATGAGGAAATGTTGAAAAGGTTTATAAAGTTCTCGTACAGGTGAGCGTGGTTTCTCAAAAGACTGTGCCAGATTAAACAACAACTCACAAGAATGTGGCAGGTTTGCTTCAAGTTTGGATCTTGAAGGCAATTATACCTCGCTTTTCCTTTGCTGCTTGTCAAAGACTTTCTTTTTTTACTTTCAGTATTCCTGAGAGACAGCACTGTCCTATGATGGCCCTCCCACGTGTGCAGATGATTGCACAACAAGCAATAATCAATAACAACCCACCACGACTTTGATACAGAAGTAGTTCAAACACACCTGAATCAAATGAAGGCTCATTAACAATAAATCATATTTCTTGATGACACATGATTAATTTCAATAGATAAAACATCTGACAGAATATTAAATGCTCAATGTATAGATTATTAACTGAACCACAAAGCATTCTGGGAGATGTAGGCAGAGGAAAGATTTTAGTCGCTCAACCTCCAGTTAAGCCAGGTTGGTGGAATCAACTAACTCACTCAGTCTTTGGTTACCTAGCAACTCACTCACTCTTTGGTTACCTAGCAACAACCTGTTGAGTAAATTAAGCAACTGCAGTTAAAGATTTCCCCACTGTGTCTCATTAAAAATAAACAGAAATGGTGTGGAGTAAAAGCTATGGATAAAAGAGGAAAGGTCACCCTACCAATTTGGCATTATTTCAGATATTATTGATATCAAGTGATGTGAAGTGCTTATATAGTGATACATTTTTCAGCCTTAACCCAGATAAACAATGACCTTGTTGTAATACAACAAGGCTGCCTGTGGGCAACATTTGTTTAATCAAAAGAAAATTGCCCTTATCAAGACAACTTACTAACCTTTCACCTTAACAGTGAACAGAATTACACAGAGTACTTGCTGAGAAGTAAAAATAGGAAAAAAAGGAAGTGGCAGACTCCTTGTCACCAAGAAGCAGCTATTTATAGCTCTCAGGGAAGCACAGGCCTGGTACAGATGGAAAGCGTAATATTATCCCTGAAACCCCCATCACGGCTATAAACCATTTACTACTTATTAAAATGAGTAAGGCTACATGCTGCTTCACTGCTGCACACCACTTTCACTTTGATTCTCATTCCGGGTTGTTAAAAATTGACCTGACATGACCAGGAGCGTAAAGGAGGTTTAAATCACAGTAGAGCCATTTTCCAAGTGAGACTTCCTGCTTCCTCCCTCACCTCGACAGACGCCCCAGGCCACTGTCACGTCGTTGCCATAATTGCACTCCAGCCCTTTGTGGTGGTCGCAGGGCTTCATGTGGCTGCAGTCTTCGTTAAGCTGTGCGGCGCACACCTTGCAGCAGCCGCAGCTGTCTGGCACGGCGCTCACGCCTGGAGGGCAAGCAGGGGGCTGCGCAGCGCATTCACACACAGCTGGGCAGCTAGCAGACACCTGGAGGGATCAACACGTCAAACAAAACCCACAATGCTCAGGTTTAGGAAATCCAAGCAGCTAACATGTACATATACGCCTCATGCTTCTCTAGCATTATTTATTGTTGACCTCTCAGGCCAGTGGTCAATATTACTACTTTAACAAAGGGCAGAAACCAGTTATCATGTCAGTTAATTGAATATAGTTATGATTACTTAATTAATCGGATATAAACATTGACAGTCTGCAGCTTTCTCATTTAACCATGTAAGCCTTTTTAATACAATATTAGAAATACAAATGAGCAAATAACAACATACTACTGGTACTTTAATGTCATTCTCTGTGGAAATTCAATGCAAATATTGCAGAAAAAAAATTAAAACTGATAAAAACCTGCATTTGTTATTATATCAATATTTAAAACTTTAGCTGGTTCTTTTTGTTTTTTAGCTAAATCTATTAAAAGTCATTGTGGAAGGTTCAGAGAGCCACTTTCGGCTGCAGACCCGACACTTTTCATGTTCAGATGGTTGATTGAGCAGCGCTCTGATGGATGTTCAAAGCTTAAAGTATTTTTAATAACCTAACCCGGCTTTAACATTTGTTCCTTAACCTTAGAGGTTTGTTCCCTAACAAACCTCTAAGACCTTCATAAAACACCTGGACTTTAAATTACACACAGGTGCCCTGTTTCCACTGAATACGTAGTTTCAGAAGGCAATTAATTTCATTAGATTTAATTAATGGGTGTCAACATGAAAGGGACTAAATATAAATGCACAGCAGATTTTTCAGATTTTTAAGTTGTAAAAAAAAAACTTGAATTCTTTCCTTTCACTTCACAAGTCATGATCATATAAAAGCACCATTAAGTTTATTATAAGGTGGCAAAATGTGAAAAAGTTTGTACTTTTGCACTGTCTCCCCTCACATCAGCTCTTGTTTACTGATAAAATCTTGTTCCCTGTGCAACAAGCTGTCATCCAGCCATTTCTCTGCATGTTGATAACCTCATAGCAAAGAGATACTTTGTGTTGGTTGGTCAAATAAAATCCCATTAAAAAGTTGAACCATGACAAAATCTAATAAAAGTTCAAGAGGTGTTGAAACTTTAACAAGGCACTGTTAGGCTTATTAAACCTCAATTAAATGGTTAAACAATATTCACTGGTTACATTTCTGATGTCACTAAGCCGCCTGCCTGCACCCACTTAGCATTGCTTAGTTAATGTTTGTGGTTTTTTATAGTTCTTACAAATTTTCTTCTTTTAAAACAACCTGCTGCTCTGGAGCTGAAGTGTCTTTGGATCTTCCACAACTCATGACTAACTTTGGTTAAAAATTATAAAGAATGAAAAGTTTTTAAATATAGGTATCATAAGAAATATAGTTATTTTTAACAGTTTCTCTTTTTTCAATGGAGTACTTCATTTTCACAGCTAAACAATTAAATTAAAACTCAAAGAGAAATTACTCAAAGTACCAGCAATATTTTTCAGATTTTTTTCGTTTGTTTGGCTGGAAGATGTATTTTTTTTAAACATAACTTTCCACAAGTATAATTTTTTGAGAAAATGCATCCATCCTCTTTTTTTAAAATGTTATTTACAAAAGTGTTATGTTTTCCTTTATAAAGGCTAAAAATAATAAAATTAAATTAAATAGTGTTTCTTTTAAAAAGACAATGAATTTGTTTTTAATGTGCTACCCAAAGGTCTCCATCTGGCCACTCCATATATTTTTTCTGGTGGAAAAGAAAAACGTTATGTGCATTAAGCATGTTCACCACAAAATTTAGTGTGGTCATAATGTATATTTTTGCTTAAATCAATGTATAAAACAGCATAATTCTAATGATTTGGTAATTAGTAGTAACCGTTGCTTTTCTGTTTTCTGTTATCAAACTTAGTTTAGATTTTTGTGCAAATACAGATGCATTAAAACTGCTATTTAGTTTCTTAAGTCAACACATCTAAATCAACTTCACATATATTTTATTTTATTTATTTTTGCAGAATGGGGTGGCAGAATGGTGCCCCAATGCCCAGGGTGACAATTCCTGGAAGACTCGCCCCTGAATGCGCTCGATAAAGTCCCATACAGACAATTAACTTGACTCATGGTTTAAACGCAGGAGCCAACATGTTTCCATTTGTAAAAACCTGGAACATGAGTCGGCACCGTTATTACTAGAAATGACTAACTTATCTTCTTGTACATTTTAGAACAACAGAAAAATTACCAAAATCATACCAACACAAGAAAAGTCTATTTCACCCAAGAATGTTTCTGTTAACACCACTGACAACAAACTGCACGCAATTATGTATTTGTATTTACAGTAAGCTCATATAAATCCGCTATCGAGCTGAATGATAAACATCTTACCTGTGTCATGGCGACTGCTGTTATTAGAGTCACGTAGGTCAGAAACGTCATTATTAGTTTGGAAAACGTCTTAAAATAGAGATACACGTGAAATAAAAACAACCTCCGGTATCTTATAACTTCTTTCTCTCCGTGCGTTTCCTTTTCTCCTGGCTTCAGACCGTCAACCTCCCGTTTTATACTGACAGTGGGCGTGGTTTCCCCCACGCGGCTCGCTTTCTGATAGGTCGGTGGGCGGGGCTTGTGATCAATGCAGCCATTCATGAAACCTCCAGAGCTGCTAGGTATTTTCTTCATGAGTTAAAAATTAAAACGTAGCGGTCGCTTTCAAGTCACATTCCTGCTTATGCGGCCTCCACCCTTCAGAGTAAATATACTCATTCTGCAAGGCCAGACAAGGTAACATTAAGGAGGACCTCCACCTCTGAGAGGGGAGAGCAAGGAGGAGAACATCTGCTCCGTTTTCCCTTGACAAATTTCATGCCAGAGCAGAAAGCTTAAGTGGAGTGTATTCAATAATAGCAGCAGTGAGGATACTCTTTGTGCTCTGCATGGTGAGAGAAAACGCGTTCCCATAGTTTTTTTTTTTTTTTTTTTTAAATTGCTTTGCTTGAATGTTTCATCTGGATTTTTGCTGGGCCGACTGTTTCTGACCATTATTTCTCACCACATCATGCTGACTAGGGAATAATACATTTAAGATGACTTGGAAAGAATGGTGTAGCTGGGAAACAGGTTTATTGTTGCAGGAGCAGAACATATGTTGGCCTCCTCCCTCTCCTCTCCCCCTTTGCCTTATTCAAACCGCAGGTTTCCAGCCACACCTGCCCCAACACAGAGACCCCTTTTTGATGAAAGAAATGTGATATGCAGAGGTTTTCAAAGCTAGTGTTCTGTTCTATGTATTATTACTTTGACCTTTTCCCAGCACATAACGTAAAAAACCTATATAATTTCAGGTTTGGATAAAATTAGTTAACTTTGAGCAACAGTAGCTTCTTTAGATGCTATGCAGCTTTTGGTTCATGTGCAAATCATATTTTACATAGTACCCGTTTGTTACTTAGTTTATTTTCTTTAGAAATGAGCTATTTCTTAGTACATGAAATTAGAAGACAGTGACTATAAGCAATAGTATATGTGGAACATTTATTTTTGAAATTATGCAGAGCCTTCCAGACGTTTTCATGTCCTTACATTGTCACAAAGTTAATTCCTTTGGCATTTTATTTGGTAGGCCAGCAAGTAAGTCAGGGAGCATCTGACTGAAAGAAATATGGTAAATAACAGTTTTAAAAGATGTAAGGTGTGCTTATATTCACCTCCCTTAACTTTGATACTCTGAAATAAAAACCAGTGCAGACATTTGCCCTCAATAGTGAACTGATTAATAAAATCCATTTGAGATTAATCTATCAGAGGTTTGTTAAAGAGCAATAGTAAACAAACAGAATTATGAAACAGATAATTTAGGGGGAAATATATTAAAAAGAGAAAAGTGCTCTTTTTAATATATTTCTTAATATCTTAATATCACAATTTACACATTTTAATGCAAAAAAGGCAGTCTCGTCAAAAGCTCTGTGTTTTATCTCTCCACAGACCCCTAACAAAGTAAAATTAGACGCACAGACACCCTGCTCCAACAGTGATGTGAAATTAATGTGTGCTAATGTTGAGAAAAACAAATGATCTCTAGACAGAAATGAGCATTTTTCTTGGGATAGTTGTAGATCTAATTTAAACCATAATAAGTGACCTCAGGAGAGACGTCAATCTATTTAAGAAGGAATTTAAGTGGACTACAAAACAGTCCACTTTTATAACCTTTGAGTAGCAAAGCGTGTAAAACAATATACTAATGGTTACATCTACTGCTTCAATTGAAGTAAAGTTGTTTGTTGCTTGGCATGGCATTGTTTGGTGCTTATTAACGAGACATAACGTCAGACTTTGGCCATTTTTAAAGTATAAATTAACACAATCTCTGGGATTGTTGTCTGTTATCACCTGACTGCTGTCTGACAGAAACACACTGTTCTTAGCTCATCTAAGTAGCTAGTAATTAGTTTGGTAACCGAGCACAGCAACTATTAAAATAATCCCACAACAACACTGAGATGGGTTTGATGTCATTCCCAGGTCCTGGTTTTGAATTTAGAGGCTAAACAGAAAGAGCCACCAACATTTATTCCTGGTTCTGTCTTCTTGAATTTATACTAAAAGTTTCTCTAAAACTCTCCACTGCAGCTATTTTTGAGTAGTTTCTGTGTCTAAGCTAAGACAGTTGTAGTAGAACCACCCATATTTTAGTAGCTTTTGCTTATTTGCAGTGTATGATTAATTTTGTAATTCTCTTGTTAATAGTCAGTGCACAAAGTACCACCAAGTTATTATTGGTGAGATATTTTATTACCAGAGATCCAGCAACGGTATTCGTCTAAAAATGCTGAAGCAAAGTGGAGAAACCAAGAGTTTACTGCATGCTTAAACTCTTTAGCCAACAGGAAGAGCTGTAACAGAATATATTGGATGTGTTTAAACACTGAAATGCAATACACTGAGTGGGAATACAAAATAATATCAACAGATGACAGAGTTTGATCCTCATCCCATGTGGCTCCCAGATACAAAGCAGGATGCAACACGATCCATAAGAAAACATACAGAAAGGCAGTTTCTGACAGGGGCTTGATGTGGGAAAACAGGAAATGACCAAATGAAAGAGCAGAGGGAATGTTAAGAAAGGCTGGTGAGAAACAGAAGGATGAAGCCAGGATTGAGGTGTGGTGGTCTTAGCAGGTGTTTCTTGGTCAGAGAGTTTGTTTTTTCAGAAGGAGGAGTGTGTGAGTTCCCTGCTGACTGGTCCGATGCACCAGTACAGGGTTTCTGGCAGTCTGGATCCACGGTTTTATAAAAACACAACACTCCTACATGAACATTTTAAAACTCTCAGGAAGTAGATGCAGAAATGCATGTCAAGTAGCTGCAAAATAACATTTGACTAGGATTAAAGAAAATGAATACAAATCAGGATTGAAGGGAAAAAAGACAAACATTAAAAAATGGAAGTTACTGCAAACTTGCATTGCCATGTAAGACTTTTATTATAGTGAGACGAGGCATGTTACAATTCCTGCAGTTTGCGAGCAATTTCTCTCAGCTAGGTCTTTAAGGAGCAGCAGCCAGAAAAAGGAGATTATTGTTTCACCGGTCTCTTTTCTTTACAGCAATTAGTCAGCAAACGGGCAGAAAGAGGGAAAGGGGGAATATAAGGACAGCTCAGAAGGTTTGAGTATTAAACATTCAGTGTTGCAAAGATAAGAATATTACAAAAAGGTTGCAGCAACCTGGTGCCAAGGAAGTTGAACTGAAGGAAGAAATGTGGAAGGAAAAGGTTAAGCAGAAACAGAAACAACATCTTTTAGAGGATTATCAATAAAAATCCAATCTGTATCTAATCTTTACCAATAAAATAATAACCTGATGAGCGTTAATATCTGGTGATGCTCTCCAGTTAATCTGAGTGATCTTATAGAGACAAATGGGCCAAAAGATCGTTCTCTAGATGTGCAAAAAACACAAATTTTATCAGGTTTATTGGTCTGCAAATATCTTTCTACACTTGAAATAAAATAAAAAAAACAACCTGCAAGTAACTTTTCAGCAAAATATAAGAGCTTATTTTAAGTCAATTATTCCTTAATACTGATGGAAAAATACTAGTTCAGATTATTTCACTTATAACAGGGAAAAAAAGTCATTTATTCCAGTGGAATAAATACTTTTTAAAATCAATATTGAAGAATTGTTGATTTAAACAAGCTCTGTTTTATAAAACGCTGATGATTTCTGAATACCGTAATTTTTGAGGTGTCATCTTCTGAGGCTCATGGCAAATTCTGGTTGGTTCTAACTTCTGGTCTCTCCCATAAAACCCCAATAAAAAAAAATCACAGATCTCTCTGGGTGTAATGTGACAAACTGTTGAAAGCTGCAGTGGTATGAATACTTTTGCAAGGAACCATGATCATTTGTGTGAATGGAGAAAATAAGCTGGAGAGAAATCTGAGACTGCTCCTGATGTGAGTGAAAGCTTGGGGTGGGGCCACGTCTGCGTTCACACCTTACATTCATCCTACAGCATAAAGCATAATGAGATATGTGTGAGATCTGGCATTGATGTATGGATCCTGAGGTAATGAGCTGTGCAGTTTGAAGCTCAGTGTTACGTTTCACTAGAAACCAGGGAGCTTTCTGGAGAGGAAGCCAACAACTCCTGAAAAGCAACTTCTGCTGGAAGTCACAGATGAATGTGATCAGTAAAGCATGAAACTCTTTTGTGTACGGTGCCTGAAAGCACAATGCTTTGTCCAAGACCGACTGTGGAACTGCTTCGGACACTTTTTAACCCCCCCCCCACCCCCTCCAAAACATGTCATCATGCAAGACTTCCACCAGATGGAGCCAAACTCTTTAATAATCAATGGGAGGATTTGATCCAGCGGTTAGAATTAAGCATTGAGGAATAAATAAGTTCATTCAATATGCTGCTCAGTGCGTCTTGAATCTTTTCTCGTTTTGTCACATTACAACCAAAAACCTCAAAATTTGTGTTAAACCACAGATTTTTGCACCTGCTCAACTATAAACTTGCAATATTTTAAATTAAGCAAAGGGGACGTATATTGTAGATCCAATATTTGAAAAGAGTTTTGCCTCAGTAAAAGATAAGCTTTCAGTTCTCAAATGTTTTTGGCTCAATTGACAGGATTTGAGTCACTCCTTATTTGAAAACAGTAGACGATTTGAATAAATTAATTTATTAATTTATGCATATTTGGGTGCATCAAAGACTTCTTTTGAACAAACAAACAAACAAAAAATCACTTCATAGATGCGGTTCTATTTACTGTGACATAAAAAACAAAACAAAACAGGGTTATTAAAAAATGAAAACTCTGGTCTGTAATTAATTTTTTGTTGCAAAAAGTTTGTAATTATTTTCAGTAATTTTGTTCTAATTAAAAATAAAAAGTTTCCATTTAGAACAATGGCCTGTGGTGAGAAATAATAGATTGCATGTTGTTTTAGAAATAAAAAAAAGAAAAACGTCTGTGTTCTGCCCCTTTTTTTTCTGATTTTCATTTGCAAAAACTGTTGCAGATTCAGTTCTACTTCTCCTCTATTTCAGATTGTTGTAATGTAACAAAATGACAATGTGAGCACATTTATAATGCACAGTAAAATCAGATCAGAGTTGATTTGACGAGGCAGAGAAAGTAAAAAGATGCCGATATGTTTCTTCTTTCTTTTATTCTCCCTCATCTTTAATCAAACACTTGGGGGACAAATAGCTTTGTCTCCATCCGCTCTGTCTCTGTCACTCTCGCTGTTCTTTATTTCCTTTTATTAAACTGCTCTCCCTGTCCCTCTCTTTCTTCCTCTCTCTTTCTCTCTCCTTCGCTCCCATAAACCTCTCCACACTGTGACAACAGAGCACAGTGGCATTGGATCTGGCTTTATTCAGAGCACGCGCCTGTCTCCCATCACCCGTGGTCTCCTGATTAGACCAAACCCCCCCCCACCCCACACACACACACACACACACACCACCACTCAGCAGTCACTAGGACTCGCAGCAGCCAGCTGACAGCCATGGAAGCAGCTTTTCCCAGGTAGAGCTGCTCCTCTACCTGGAGACGTGTAAGCCCAATTATCCCACTTGTCCTGGAGGTAGGGGTTACCCGCCGGGTTGCTTCGAGATGCTTAATTTTCCGTTAAGACGGATGGGTTTTAAAAACACAAATATAGTTGCCTCCACCATTAGTTCCCGCAGGAATTCATGCTGTTTACGTCAAATACACTCTAAATGAGCTGGTGGGAGTAATAAAAATAGCAAAAATGGTTTCATTGTTATCCTTAATGCCAGAAAATGGTTCTAAACTTCCTATTTTTCATCAGTTTGATCCGTATAGATTTGCAACACCTGATTTCAGATATTTAATTATGGAAAATATAAAAAGCAAGTCACATTTTTGTTCAATTTCACAATTACATTGTACTTTATGTTGCTCAGTCACATGAAAAAAAAGGATGAAGTTTTCTGTTGTAATGTTACACATTTTGAAAGATGCTTTCGGGATTTAAACACTTTTGAAAGGGACTAAAGTTTCTTAGTTTTTGTTTGTGTTTTAAAGCAGCTGATTGGTTTTAGGAAACAAATCAACCAGATTTGGAAAAAGCAGCAAAGACCCTGAATACTGAATACTCTAAGACATTTCATAAACAGATGCCAGGAAATGTTGGGATGACTATATTTTATGTTTCCTTTTACATTAATGATTTTAAATCCCCAAAGCTTAACCAAAGAGAAGCTAAAAAGTGCAGCTGGACTCGAAACGTCATTTCCAGACTTCCTTCCTCTCCTGAATGCTCTTGTGGATGCTGGAAACTTTGATGTCACTTTAGGCAGGTGTAAGACGAAGCTTTCTCGAAGTTTTTTTTTTATTTTTTATTTTTTTTTTACTTAATATCAATTTAAGAAATTAAATTAAGGCGGTTCAATTATTTTCTTTTTTAAGTGCATGAACCAATTGACTAAATTACTTGAGTAACATTTAGGTAAAAATGTACTTTTTACTTTTATTTGAGCAAGTTCTTTACTCAAAGTATTGCTGCTCTTACTTGAGTAAAATTTCTGGATGCTTTACCCATCGTGAGGAAAGCCTATAAAACCTAAAGTAAGACTTCTTACTTCAGTAAAATTTTATTAGTTTCATGTCAGGTCAAAAAACATTAATTTTACTGCCAGTCAGAATAAACAGTTCATTTAGAAGAATTAGGTCATTTTAAACTTGGCTGAATGTGGAATTAGCTCTAGATTTGCAATATTACTGTTAATATTTGAAGGAAGTGATAATAACTCCACTGTAATAAACATTAGATCACCACAAGACTTCTGTGCAGAAGATGATGCTGTCTCTGTTGGAGACATTTACAAGGAGACCAACAACTGCGGCATATTAAACTGTTTATGTGTATCTGCCAGATTCCTGTCTGCTGAGCATCAATCACTTCACAGCCAGCATGCAGATCATCACAGCTCTTCTTCTGGATTATTCTGTTAGTTTTACGTCACATGTACCAGGATGTAAACTTTCCAAAAAGTACTTTTCTGTTGTCGGTGAAAAGAAAAACGGTTTTGGGGATCATCAAAGTGTATTTTCTTCTTTTGCCAAGGTGAGATGTTTGGTTGTGTTCTCCCATTCAGGCCATTATTTGCCTTTAATCTCTTAATCTTATTGTCAAATTAACATTGAATTTGATAAAGTCAAGCGCAGCCAGCAGAGGTTTAGAAGTTTTTCTGTTATTATGTGACCTCCTGGATGGGAAAGTGTTCAGTTTGCCTGCAGATCCCGGGACATTTCAGATCCGTTCCATGTTTCCTCCATTTGTGGATAAAAACTTCATTGTGGATCTTCATGTTGTGAGATTCTATAATTTCACGTCTGGTGAAATCAATTTAAAAAAAATGCAGTTTATGAGTTAATTCCTGTTTCACCAAGGAAGGTAATAAAGCTTTTCTATTTTCTATTTTTCAGATTGAGTTGTAATATTGCTAATAATCTAAAACATGCTAGTGTGATCAATGGAAGTATTTCACAAAGAATCGCAAAAGCAGCACAAGTGGAACTAAGAAAATCTCTATAAACAGGTCAGCAAAGCGTAAAAGTAAAAGAAGCTGTGGTGAGAATGACCTTCAAAACTTCTAAATGTTCATGAGTGCAGCCCAGGAATACGTGCTTTAGTCTTTGTGTAGTTTACAGAGAAAAGCCAAGGTAGAGAAGCCTATTTGGAGAGATAAAAGTGGCGTTATAGAAAGGGTGAGTAAAAAAAAAAAAAACAACAACAACAACAAAAAAACCCTGGATCACCTTCAGAGCAGCGTTGAATCTTTTTTAGAAAAGAATAGCATTAAAGGGCAGACCGGGGAAATTCAGCAAGAAGGACATCAATAAAAGCGGAAACCAAAGAACTAAATGTAAACCTGAAGACTCTGCAAAGTGCACAGCAGCATGTCTGCCCCATAAAAGCCAACCTTTATAGAGTTGAGGACAGAGCAGAAAAACCTCAGAAAGCGTGGCTGCAGTTCACGAGACAACAGGGAGAACGGAAACCTCCGCTTACATTTGTAAGATCTTGTGATGAACGTAAACTATAACAGACAACTATGAGTATGACTTGTGTTGTGAAATCTTTTACTAAATTTGTGTGCCTGCAGTTATGAACCCTGAATTCAGAAATAATCTCTTCAATAAGCCCACAAGAAATCCCTCACATACTCTAGAAACATATTTTTACAGCTTCTTTGTTTTCATGTTTCATTTGGTGCTTTTGACTGCTTTCCGTTTGAAAACCTGACAGATGTTAATACTCAAAGAAATCATTCTGTTTGTTGTTTCTGTTGTGAGAATGTGAAGACAAAAAAAAAAAGAAATGTTGGAAAGCAAGAATATTGTATTACTAAATGGAAACAGGGACCTGCTCTAGTCTCTTAGCATCAACCTCAAAGTCCAGTGGCTGCAAGGACAAAACGCAGCCTTGTTTTAATAACACAGGAAGACCCTCCATTTTTAGCCTTTAAAGGAATAGCTTAGCAGTAAACTACGCCTATAACATTTCAGTTGATTAAAATCAAAACAAAATGGAGGGTAACAGAGCAACAATGAGATTCAGAGAAACCGATCAAGAAAATAAACCCTTAAGCTCAAATTAAAAATCCTGGGAAATCAAGGGATGCAATGTGTAAAACTCTGAATGCACATTCTTCCTCCCGTTAGAATGAGTGCATGTGTGAAACCTTAAAGCAAAGACATTTTAACAACATAGTTTGTGTTTTAGCATTCTCTGAGTTTCCCCTGAACCAACCTGAGGCAGGGTTCATAACAGCCAGCCCGTTTCTCCATCCTCTCCTCTGTGAAGTCGGTGCAACATAAATTTAATCGTCTTTACCCGCCCACTATGGCCAATTAACAGTCGCATATTTTTCCAACTTCCTATGAGAAGGTGACGCAAACAATGCGTCAAATCACGAGCAGAATAAGACGACGAAACAACAGAAGAAACAGCAACATTTCTTGTTTTGATGAAACATAGTGAGGAGAGATCTGCTGTTTCCCCCATGTGAATAACAAGCACAACAAAGAAGCTCAACTACTGTAACATTTTTTTTAAAAGATATATCACTTTGTACCCTTTTCAGTTCCTTTCTTCATCTTATCGTCTGATTGGACGGCCAGATCCGGATGCAGTGAGGAAAGTCGGTTCTCCTTCGCTCTGCCTCTCTCCTGCTTCTCTAAGGTTACCCTGCTAGACAACAAACTGACCACTTTTCCTCTGTATGACACTTTCTTCTTCTTCTTCTACTCTCCAGTTATTATTTTTATCCGTTATTTCAGCTGTTAAAATTAGATTTTCTCTCAGTTTCTCTGCATTCATTCAAGCTGCATCTGATCTGGAGTTCTGTTTGAATTTGGTACTTTCTTGGATCTGCATCGGCTGAGATAATGACACCAACAACTAAACGTTTTGCTGGGCATGAGACATTGACTTACTGGAACGTTTTTGTCCCTGAAATGCATTTCAAAACCAATTTTAGCTTTTCTGCAAACGCAATGTGCAAAACACAGCAGCAGAGGCACTGCTCTTGTTTGTAGACCGGTTCCAACTCTGAAATTAGCTGCTTTGGCAGCTCTTTGCTTCTCTCAGCTCAGTAAGCATGCAATAAAAAGAATCTGGCTGGACTGTGAACAGACATTGTTATGACAGCAGAAGCTGATTGTGCCTCTTTGACTTCTTTTCCATCAGGCCTGGCACGACGACGGCTCAGATTCTGGCGCTGTCGGTTCGCTCGTCTTAATAAGAGTCAAGCATTCCTGACGAATCATTTAGCACTTCTTGTAATAATTCAATCCACTTCAACACAGATGAAATTAAGACCTTCTAATGTGGTCCATTCATTAAAACAGAGATACTATTTGGAGCCGTTTAAAGATTGGAACCCCGAGATGAAAAGTCCTGGCTAATATTCGGGTTTTCTAATAAAATCCAAACTTCGGCTTCACAGAAACATTTTCTCCCAGGACTTCCAGTTACTTGATTATCTCCACATGCTGCAGCTTCTCCAGACACAGATTAAGCAAAGCAGGCCCACAGCATCACTGAGCCACCACCATGCTTCACTCCAGGTGTTGTGTTTGTTTCACACATCTCATGTTCTTCTTCATACACACTTCTGATCCATAGACATTTTGGTTTTGATTCATTACTTCACCAAACAGGTGAACAAGGCTGGACTGCTTATGTTGTTGTGCATCTGAGTCTGTTCTCCAAGATATGTAGCTTGGAGAGTTTAGGTATCGGCTTTTAGCAGATGTTGGATGGTAGATGAAATGCTAAATGATTAAAAGACTGAAAGATGATGAACGATCAAATTTCCATGTAACAATTTGCAGGAATTTTTCCCTTTCAAAACATTTGTTTCTTCATTTCGTTTTTTTTTCAATCTGTCTTCTGGAATTACCTCGGAAACTGGGCTGTGCTCGCTCAACTTTCCCTGAACCCTGAGGAAAAACCCAACAGAAACAAAGTACCATGAAACCCATGTTGTGTTGTTGCATCATCTGGCTCACTGTTATACCGGTGAGTGTCCTTTTTTTTGAGCTGCTTTCTAGAAAACTGAAGAAGCTGCTTTCAGGAGAGGTGTTGACAGCTCACTTGTGCATGCAGGCAAAAGAGTTTTGCAGCAACTTAGTTGGATATTTGTAGTTGCCATAGATACATGGGACACACATATACCTGAATTACCATGAAATAATTTTGTTAATGGTTGCCCTTTTGCTGCTATGTGTCAGGGAACATGCTGCAGCGTGCTAGAAGATTGCAGTGATATCCTTAAACTGTGCTTGCTTAATTATGATCATTTATGTGTTTATTTACTCATTAAAATGCTACCAAAACACACAGCCTGGTGGTTTGGTATTTTCTGCATGATGATATTAATCATGGTGACATGCTGTGTGGCAAAACTTGAACATTGACGTTCACTGTTATTTTCCAACCAGCTGGATTGAGCTTGAGCTGGTCTGCAAAAAAGACGGGGCGGATATTTAATTTCCAGATGTTCGCAGGTAGAGACTGTAATTAGAAAGAAGGTTCTGATTGGAAGTTCTACCAATAATTGCTTCACAGGGAGGAGTACCATACTTTGCGTTACTTTCTGTCTATTTTTTGCGAAAAGGTTTAACCACATGTAATTTTTCTTCCACTCCTCAATTATGTTCTACTTTGTGTCAGTCTAGCACATCAAATCACAATGAAACTGACTGAAATTTGAGGTTGTAGAATGACAAAATGTGGAAAAGTTAAAGTATTTGAGTCAAACCAAATTTGGACATTTCTAGATAAAATCCCAAATTTTGCCAGATGCTTGTGTTATTATTTATGTCTCTGCATGTTGGTTCTACTGCGCTACATTTCGATGATAAACATTTACCATTTTTGTACCAGGTGGTATTTATTTTTTTTTTCTGACAACGTTCGCAAACTGGTAACTGGAGGCTTTGTTTCTCCAAATTGTTTGAAGAGGAACTTGCGACAAAGAAAAAAAAAAAACTTTGCAAGTAACAATCAAGTAATTTTCAACAAAAGATTTTTTTTTGGAATTACCACAAAACAAAACAAACAAAAACATTTAGTAAAAACCAGTGTTTCATCCTTCCAAACACCCTTTAATTATCCTCCCAAGTGTGGTGGAAAAATTGAGTAAAAAAAGAGCTCAGTGTTTGTTCTTCTAAATTATAAAGAGATAAAACATGAGAAGAAAACTCCTTATCCTTTCTCTACCCTTTGATTGTTGCAGAACAGCAGTAATAAACCAGCAGCAGCATAATTAGTCATCTAATTTGGACGGCCCGTTGCAATAAAATGGGAGTCAGTGAGAATTCCCAGCTGGGCGTTATTTTCGGAGCGTGCTGCCATACTGGGAGCGCTCTGTGACTGTCAGGCCAACCGGGACCCACAGTGACTACACTTCCTTTGTAGTCGTGCTTGTGTGTTGTGCTGTTTTTATTTTTTTCCGCCGACATCATCCACTTGTAATATCGAGTGGTAGGAGCTGCTTTGGAAGCCGCTGCATGCTTTCCTCTGAGTGATTACAGTTTTCATTTGGTGGGTGTTCATGTGCTTCAAATCCCTCTGAGGCTCCAGCAGACAGTGAAGCTCCATCAGAGCACAAACATGATTGAAACTGACATAATGCAGTTGCTCCGAAACATGGTTGATCGTACAGTCTTTATTTAAGATAAGGGGAGTTGAAACAGATAATGTAAACTTAAATTTGACTGTATAGTCGCGACATTGTGGACATCATGAGTGGATTATTTACGTTGCGAGGAAATACTCAGTTTGTATGTAATATAGAGAAACTAAACTGTTGTCAGGTTAAAATAAGAAATACAACAGCATAATAAAAAATCCCAATGATTTTAAAAATGAATAAATAATATAAACACCCAACTTAATGGATTTAGGCATTTTTGTTAGAAGTAAATCATGACTTCTGCTTCCTCATAAATATCTGAATGTCTTCTAACTTTTCCAAATAAGGAAACATTTGTAAGATGCTATGTCCTGTACTATAACCTGAGCTAGTAGAATCATAAGTTGTTCAAGAACGGCACATAAAGGAATCCCACAGTCCACTTTTATTCTTCCATATTTGTATTAGTCAAATGTCGTCCCTGTTTGCCAAATAAGATCTGAACCAGTTGAGGATGTACAGCTCTGGAAAAAACGAAGAGCCCACTGCACTGAACCCGTTGAGAACCTCCTGGTTATTCCACCAAACACTGAACTCTTCCTGAGTTAAAACATTGGTATTGTTGGTTCTTAATGAATATGAGCTTGTTTTCTTTGCATTATATGAGGTACGAAAGGACTGCATCTTTTTCGTTATTTTGACCATTTCTCATTTTCTGCAAATTAAAACTAAATGTTTGCTTGGAATTTCAGAGACATTTTGTCAGAAGTTCATAGAATAAAGGAACAATGTTCATTTTACTCAAACATAAACCTATGAAAAGTAAAATCAGAGAAAAAGTTTTGAGTCTCTATATCTTTCCTTGGCAGTGTGTTTTTAAATCAATTCTTCACTGACCTCCAGCGATCCTTTACTTACATTTAAATAGTTTCACAATTTAGGTGGAGCTATTTAAGAAGCAGCTGTAAAGCCAACAAGCTGTAATTACCCAGTATTCTCCTGTAAAACACGGATGCTGAATTTTATTTAAGTGCTTTTACAGTTGGTCTCAGTTTACCCCATTAGTTTTAACAGTCTCTCATCACAGGTGCCATAAATGTGCTGCACAGGAAGAAGACATGTTACACTTTGGTGTCTTTGTTCTATTAAAATAAGCAGTAAATCAAGCGGACATGTAAAAGGTTTGTGTCCTATAGAAGATAAAGAACAAGCCAAGAGAGTTCAGTTCTCCTGAACTCAGGAACAAATTTAAATACAAACCCAAACTAAAGTGGCTCAGAAATACCAGAGCTAGACCGTTTATGCCTCTGTCTACCTGGCGATTGAAGTCATTTACTTTTAATAAAAATGTACGTACTTGTGAAATATATAGATAAATATAAAATCCACAGTTCTTCACATTCAGCTTCTATTCACCACAAATCTGGAACAAACATCCAGAAAATTATAAAACAGCCGAAACACTGACTTCCTTTGAATCTAGAATCTTAAATTTTGCTTTTGTACAATGATAAACGAAACATTTTGATGTGTAATGACATGAAAAATGTAATGTTTCACTTGTTGATTTTTGTGTTTTTATCATATGAAGCACTTTGAACTGCCTTGCTGCTGAAATGTGATATACAAATAAAATTTGATTTGATTAAAAAAAAATGTTCTGCTGGAAATTGAAGCTCTGCCTTGTCACTAATCGAATGCTGCCTCCAGAAGCATTTCCTCCAGCACTGACCTGTATTCAGCTGCAGCCTCCTTCCACTAAACTTTGACTTCCTTCCCTATCAGTGCCACTGCACTATAATTTACGGTTGCTATGTGACAAAATGTGGAAAAATTCAATTGGTTTCAATATATTTGACAGCCACGGTGGTTCTCCAGCATGTCTGATGAAGCAATGTAGACACCGGGATGCATTTACTGCCTGTGTATTTCTTAAATATGGGTATTTTTTAAATCTACTTTGAGGGTTTAAACCTAAGTAGTGAAGGTAATGAGACAACAAACTTGTGTTTGTAGGACAGCATTGTGGCCGAACGCTATGATTTGTTGAATTTTCCCCATCCACAGCAAGGATTGAGAGAAAATGTAAAGTAGGCATTCAGAGCTCTGGTATCTGATGAGACTTTTCTTTAATCTGCTCTTAGAGTGCAGAGCACCACAACAACCATCCTCTGTGGTTTTGCTGATGAACTGATAATTGTATTGAATAGATTTAATGGCTTCTGTATTAAGCTGAACCGGGTTGCGTTTTGCAGAGTGCAACAAGGTCATGTATCCCTTTCCTTTGTGTGGCTCGGCTGAAACACAAAGATAATCAGTGAGAGAACGTGAATCATTGCATTCATTATGTTTTGGAGTGTGCCGAGCCGGGTTTGTGTATTTCTAGTGGACCTCTGGTCTCTGGCCAGCTGCAGCCGCCTGAGGAGAGATAAGAAGCGCTACGTGTTGAGCCTCTTTGACCTCAGGATGCTTTTGTAGTACACAAGCGCACTCGTTTATGAACACAAATAAACTTCTTTTACATCCAATACGCACCTGAATAACCTCAAAGTAACAGAAAAAATAAGGATTACAAACACAGACCAGATGTACTGGTCTGAAGAAAAGAGGAAAACAAAATTAAGGATACAGTTAATCTGAGCAAACAGAGACATGAAACTATAAATCAGCCTTTCCTCTGATTTATAGTTAAAAAATGTATATTAAATAACATCTAAAGCAATTAAGGAAGGTGTGCCAACAATCCCATCTACCTTTCCAGTCAGTCGGTGAGTAGGATGTGTTCAGTTGTCTCAGTGCAGCACCAGGAAAACAGACATTTTTGATGCATCATTGTTGCATTAAATGTACTGTATGTCTTTTAAAACTTTTACCAACACAGCAGCAGAAATGTGACCCGGTCAAAATTGTCACCGGAAGAGATTTTTGCACTAAAGTAATAAAGCTGTAGTTTCCTGAATATCTGCCCTCATGTCTTTGAATTAAATCACGAGTGGTGGAAAACATAAGGACTAGAGTCTCCTTTTCAGTCCAGGGTAATATGTTCTGTCACATAAAAGTATGATGATTTATGTACAGATAGGTTCCCTTTATGAATGCATGTCTGGATTTATCATGGAGTATTGTGGACTTGTGCAGGGTTCAGCTCTGCACCCAAAAGACCCTCATTTGGAGTGAATGATCAGTTTATGGTGCTATAAGTAATTACCTCTGAAAATATTATTTTGCAAGGTCACAGTGTATTTGCTGAGATCACTCCCATTTCACCTGATGAAAGCAGGCAGGCATCACACAAAGTCATTTAAAAAGGTGAGGATTATCTGACATCACTCAACAAAACTGAATCAATCACCATGGCTAAAGATGTTGCAATGAGTTGCAACAGAAATGTGACATTTGCAGTAACCAGCTGTACGGGATTGCACAGCTTTAAAGGTATTATATTATTTTCAGTTTTTATATTAATTTTAAATAAATATATTTACTGTCACAATTCAACACCTTGAAATTGGGCCTGTCTGTTTAAGAATACTCCGTCTTCAGCATATTTACAGCTATTGTGCCATTTACAAATGTTCTCTGGAGTGTGTGGGCTGAAAAGTAGCTTGCGTGGTGAGTTCAGCAGTAGAAGTGAAGTTTCGCCAGGTGTTTGCTAATTGCTGCAGCCGCTAGTCTGAAGGAGTCGAGTGGGGGAGGAACGGGGAACATAGTGCTGTGTGAGGCAGAAGCTCGGCTGGAGACTGCAGCTCCAAGGAGGAGGTTTGGGATTTTTATGGAGGCAAGGATTTCTCAAACATGCATGAAAGAAGACAACACTCCGGGTACGTTTTTATATTTTTTATGACGTGTTACACCCCAAAGGTCTAGGGGTCCAGGGGCGGTAACATAAAATGTGTCCAGAGTGAGAGTGTAAAGTAAAAATGATTTATTACAAAATAAAGTTTCACAAAACAATACAATTTAACCTAATTAATGCAAAACAAACAGGATTAACAAACTCAAGAATGTCAGGTGTAAATTAAAGTTACAAAATGTCCAAACAAGTCAGTTCAAAGTAAACTAAAAATAAAACCAAAAGGGAAAAACAACAACAACACACACACAAAGGGAGTGCTAAGGGGAGCACCAAGCCTCCCAAACACGAGCTTCTAACTTGTAGTCAACTAGAGCAAAGTCAAAATTGCTGAATTGGACAAGCAGGAACAAACAAAGACCAAACTAGCTTAAAACCTGCCTAAAGCAGTTGCAACTACCAAACAAGAGGAGGCAGCTTCACAAAACCTCTTCAAAATAGCTGCCCCACTAGAGGAATGGATTCAGGAGCCTTTTATAGGGTCCAGGTGGGCCTCATCAATGTCTGATTGGCTTGACAATCCTCTGCTGGTTCAATGGTGTAGCTGCTTTCCTACAGCCTTGGAATAATATTATAGCGAGATGTAAAGCTAAAAAATAACCACCCCCTTTTACAACTTGCATAGTATTTCACCAGAGATTTATAACTTCTGCTACTAATAAGGTAAAACAATCTCAAACAAAGCTCTTTAGAAAACAAAGCACTTTCTCATTAATGAACCAATCAGTCCATTATGTGTAGACATACCTGAAACTGATGGTGGATAATTTACAAAGTCAGAAAATAGATGGATAGTCTGTACAGTGCAGACAAGGTACCAAGATATCTCAGTCATATCAATCAATCAATCAATCAAATTTTATTTGCATAGCACATTTCAGCAGCAAGGCATTTCAAAGTGCTTTACATAATTAAAATAAAAACAGCATGTGACATTGAATAAACAGTGAGAAAGAGAGATGGTCCCTTACAAAACTATACTACTTCTTGTTTACATTATATTTTATTGGGATTTTATGATACTGGCCAACATAAGGGGAAATAATACATGGGTTTTAAATTTCTAACAATTAAAATTCTGAGACGCCTGGTGTGCAGTCAACATTTTGCAGAACCACACAGTGAGTTTTCTGTGATGGAGAGGATCTGTCAACATCCATTTTCAACCAATCAGGGGGAGAACTGTGGACCTCATTTTCATCAACACTTGGAAACAATTTCCAGATTCCTGAAGCTAACATTCAAACACTTCTATGCTGGTTTGGGTACAATGGCAATGCACAGCCATCATGCTGCTCAGGAAGGATGGGATTGGGGGAAAAAAACACTTTGTTGGCTTTTTATGGACAAGAAACTAAGCTGAAAAATACCAGAAGATGAAAAACTTTAATTTTACAGTGTTTGTAATTATTACAAACTCCAACTTCTATAGTTTCTTCTCCTGTTGTTGCAGATGTAAGTCGTTAATTCTGCACTTTTTTTGTCTTCTGTTTTTATGTGGCAAACTGAATTATTTCATGCTGAATAAAATCCTGCAACAGTGATAAATCATATTTTTATGAACCTTTTAACTTTTGATAATGGAGCCGTTGTTGCTGACTGTCTGCAGTTTCAGACATGTGAGTCTCCTCCAAGTGCTGAGATATGCTGACAATTCGTCTGATTACATTTTGCTGACTCTGTTAATATATTTAAAGTCAATGCCATTGTTTACTTTTAAACCACCTGCTCCTGTGTGGGCGCCATAAGGTTTTTATTTGTAATGTTGCCCCCCATAGCAAACTGCAAACAACAGACCAAAGTATTGCCTAACAAACAGAACAAGTTTTCCCCCCCTGTCTGTTTCAATGCTGCACAAATAATACAGAGACATAATGCACATATGGCACAGACAGAACAGAAATTGGTTTCCTGTTTACTTTGTTTCCCCACCTTCTGTTCTGCTCTGCCCTGCTTCTGTTAATCCTCTCACACTGAAGACTCATCCTTGCTCATACGGTCAAGGATCCAGGAAGGGGGAAATGAGAGCGTATACTTCAATTGGACACCTAAAATACACCTTGGGGAGAGCAAGAAAGTAGGAAAGATACAGATGTGTCTCACAAACCTTCCATGCTAGAAGTGGTCTGTTAGTTTAACACCGCTGCCAGGGCACACAATGGCCCGAATCAAAAATAGTGAATAAACCTCCAGGTTCAGTTTAAGTTCAAGATATGAACATTTATAATAACTTGTGCAGGGAAAAAATAAAGAGGAAAAATTCAGGAGAACTGCTGTCTGAGGACAGTAGTTTGGAGACTTAACAAACCGGCAGTTTACCAAGTAATTTACAAGCTGAGGCCAGTTAGTTTGTAATTGACAGCAGTGTAGAATCAAGCAATTAATCAAATTTATTTGTATAGCATATTTCAAGAGCAAGGCAATTCAAAGTGTTTTACATCATAAAAACACAAAAAATACAAAGTCATGAAACACAGCCAATAATTGAAGCATGACATTTTGTTTAGTGGCTTTATTACACATGCTATGTCAACAGCAGATCTTCCTGGTTTTAGTCAGAACACCACCAGCAGCATTCTGGCTCAGCTGCTGACTTTTTAGGCCGACCTGTAAAGGTACTGTAGCAGTAATCAGTGCGACTAAAGATAAACACATGGATGTGTTTCTCTGGGACATTAGTCCTTTAATCCTGGAAATGTTTTTTAGGTGACAGAAGGCCGACTTTGAAACCGTCTTTATGTGGCTCTTAATATCCAGGTTTTGAGGCTGATCACTCTTAGCTGTAATGACAGCATATGACAAAAACAGTACTTAGGAAAGTTAAAAGTCATAAAATTGTAATTTCTGCTCCAGTTTAACCTGGATTTTTACTTTAATACACATTGATGTTACCACTGTTTTTTTCCCATAACATAGAATTGGTTCTTTTTTTTCAAAGCAATAATGTACAGAAATAGCTGTTCTTATAATGTTTCCCTGAATAGTATTAAAAAACTACCTCTTTGATTGTTTTTGACATTTCAGAAAGATTGGTTGAAATGAAATAACATTATGTTTCCCATTTACTGGTCCAATAAGAATCTCCTCTGAATTGCTTGAAGGCTTATATGTTTGGTTTATTATGTTTTAGTCATTTCTATTGCTGGATGCCCTGAAAATTTATGTCAATTTATGTCACTACCAGTGTTCCATACACCCAACAAATTAAACTGTATTTATGTTTTTGGGTTGTTAGCATCAGCTAATGCAAACCACTGAGGTAATTTGGAAACTTTAGTTTCACAGAAATTAAAATTGATGTCTGGAAAATAAACTTTAGTAAGTATAAAATATTAACAAAAAGATCAATCACCATGCTGTTTATTTTTTGTTACAGAAATGGGTTTTCTGTAATTCATATGATCTAAATTCAAATCTTTCTCATTAAGATTGCACAATATTGCCATTACTCTTCTAATCTGTACATCGACATGTAATCTCTGTTGCCATAGAAAAACTCTTTACATCACTGTGCTTCAGGCTCAGTAAACATCTTCCTACAAAATAATAAAGCCTGCATACGAGGAGCAGCCGTAATATCAGCCCTAAATAAATTTCCCTTGATAGCCTACGACTCTTACCAGGCTAATGTACTTCTTTCATCCTACTCTGTGTTTGTTTGGCCGCATTCACAAAGGATTCCCTCCAGCGTCCACTGGGCTTTAGTCTTTAATAACTTTTTATATAAGTTTGATTACTGAGTTGGGTCTGATTAAAAAAAAGGGAACTGAAGCACAGAGGGAATGTGGACCATATATTATGGACAGAGCAGGTCAGGAAGAACCTTCAGTAGAAAGAGCCAAACATGTTTTATGGAGGAATAAAGCGTAATGGCTTTGTCCTCTGTGAAGTGACTCTGGAAAAGAGGATCTATTTTTATCTTGCTGCTTATGTGCACACATGGGACCTTTTTTATTTAACAGTACTTATTATATAAGTCTTACTGGCTATAAGACGAGTCTGGCACTGTGGTTGAAGGTGAATCTTTATGTCATGTTTTGCAAGACATCTGAACCGTTTTGAAAGGTACATTTCTTGCAATTCATATAAGAGTATTTATTTAAGCCAAAGAAGCAGAAACTCAACAATCACATAGGAAATTAAATTAAAAGTCACAGAAAACCTTCCCGATTAGACAGATCGGGGTTGTTATGTTTGACTACTGTAAATGCAGTGACTACATTCCCAGCTAGCATTGAATGTTTGAAGCACGTCCGCTAAACGTTGTCTTGAACGTCCGCCGAACGTCCGTGGTTACGTTTGATCGACGTCCAAATGAAACTCCAAAAGACGTCCGTGGGACGTCCTCCCGGGACATTCACCGGACTCAAAATCGACCATCATTAGACTTTTGGCGGACTTTCATTTGAATATCCGCTGATTACTTTCAGCGGACTTTCGCATTTTATTCAAAAATCAAAAGCTATATAATGGTTATGCTAGGTCCGTGGAAATGCTAACATAGCAGCAATTTTATTGGAATGAAAGGTTTTCATGAGGAACAGTTGTCTTCCATTTCCATGCGATATCAATGCAATGTTTTAACAAATTGTAGAAAAGGAAGGCTGGCCCCACACTTACTGTTTTCACATGGAACGGTTGTCTTCTGTTTTCAAGACATATTAATCTAATGTAATAAATTGTAAAATCGATGACAACCACTTAAAAACACTTGGCAAAGAATTTATTATAGTATTAACATTAAAGACTACCCACAACAAAATATGATAATCACATTTATTTATACATATGTACCAAAAAGACATGAAACCTTCTTAGAACAAAGTAAAACAGCACAGTATACATTTTAATACAATGGGATTTTAGAAAAGAAACCCGGTACTTAATAATATAATTTTAAAAGAAATATTTACACCAGAACTTATTTTATGAGCGTTGACACATGCACAAAATAATAATAACAAAAAAACAAAAACAAGCAAAAAAACAAACCAGACAACCTTGAGCCTTAAAACTTTTGGTGTTCTGAATCCGACGCTTGGTTCTTTGGTACAGTTTTTGAAAAACATAAATATATAGAGGAACAGTTGCAACATGAAACATTTTAGTGAAGACAGGGGTGTCCAAAGTGAGGCCTGGGGGCCATTTGAGGTCCTTGTGATGCTTTATGTGGCCCCAGACTGCAGTTCAACAGCGGTTCAAATGCAGCCCTTCAGCAAATGGAGGAGATGCAGATGCTGGTAATTTATATCTTCTTCTTTCCTTTATCAGCCAATTGTTCCTGCTTTAATTTTGATATTATTATTAAAGTCAGGCCTGAAACTTCCCACGACTTCTTCTTCAGAAACAGATGGGCACTTTCATTAAGCTCGTCTAAACACAATGAAAACTTTTAAAGAATGTTGTTGTTGCTGAGAATGGACTATAAACATTTGCGTCAACAAGTTAGGAAATAGTGATGCAAACCTTTTTTTTTAATTTTTTATTGAACATCTAATGACATTTCATGGGCCAACAAAATGTTGTTCTCTACTTTGTTTATTTCCACTGGTTTTATTTTGTGTATTTAACTGAAAAACAAAACAAACAAAATTATGGCTCCAATGGAGTACTCTCACTTTGGCTGTTTCAGCCAGAGTTAAGAATTAAACTCATCGCAGACGTAAGAGACTTCAGACCAACAATTTCCATGTTATCTCAACTGAAACTATTATGCATGAAAGTATTTTAACAATCCTGGTATTGCTGACAGTAGGACTCAGGAACAGATGGCAGAGCTGACATATAAACTGATCGGGGAGGCAGCGTCGCCGTGCAAGCATGGCGGTGCCATCAGATCGGACTTGGGGGCTGTAAGGCTTATTGCCAGAGCTTTAACCAGCATCTGCCTCTGTCTGGATGAGCTCATCACCACATGGACCACGGGGGAAACATCCAGCTGCTGCAGCGCACTGAGGAAAACCAGAGACCACTTGGTGAAGCAGACCTGCTGACCATGAAGGAGCAGAGGAGTAAAACCTCAGATTTAAGGTCATGACATGGAGGATGGTCTGGATCGGGGGTGTCAAGCTCATTTTCGTTTTGGGCCAAATCAAGATCATGAATGTTCTTAAAGGGCTAGTCGTGCCAGAATGTACTGATAAGACCTGTTCAGAAACGGTTAAAATATTAATAAGAATTAATTTTAAAAATTAAACATCTTTTCATATTGTTCAATCCCTTCAGGATTTTGCGACTGATTTTGTGATTTTTTTGCAATTAAAATCAAAAATTTTGTGGAACTAAATTAGAAATAGTTTTAAGGAATTTTGTAACATTTGTATTATGTATGACATTAACTGCGACTTTGTTAATTCTCATATTGATCATGGACAAACTAAACGTAAAAGTACAAAATACTGCCACCTACAGGTAGGAGTTAGTGGTCAGTTAAATCCAATGTTTTTGACCATTTTTTGAGGAAAATTTGCTGTAAACTTACAGGCATGCATTATCGGGAAAAAATGTGGGCATTAGCTGATTTATATAAATTTCCACAATCGGAGAAAAGTGGGTGGACTGATTGATGCAATTTAGCATCTGAGTTTGACACACGTTTAGTACAAGTAACAAAGTTTTTGACAATGTTTGAGAAATATCTGCAATGAACTCTCAATTATGTATTAGAGCAAAAAAAAAAAAAGAAAAAAAAAGAAAAAGGGGGGATTTGTTGGTTTTGTGTGAATTTTCACAATAATTCTCAAAAAACTGGAGGGACTGATATAATTGGGCAGTGAACAGATAAAAGCTGCATTGAGTTGACTGATAACATAATATTTAAGCACACTTAGTGTTCAGTTAGGAATCTAGAGGCCACATAAAAAGCTGTGGCGGGCCGGATTTGGCCCACGGACCTCAAGTTTGACACACGTGATACAGAGTGTATCTCTAAAAGAAAGAAAGTCAACTTTGCTTTCTTTTTATCATGCAACATTGTTTCCTTTGCCATCCCTCATTAAATAAACACGATTGATCGATGATAATGGAGACATTTTTCTTTTGGAGAGATGTTGATTAAACCATATCTGTCAGCTCCCATGAGCCCCAGCTGTTACCTGTTGTTGTGGGTGAATATAAAGTCAGCTTTCATGTGCCTGATTTTGCCCCGAGGAGTGAAATGTTTTTGTGCCTTCCTGCATTTGGCATTTCCACAAATGTGTGCAGTTCTCTCCACCCTCGCTGCTGGCCGACTTACCGAGACAGAGCTGAGTAATAGAGGAGAGAATAGACTCAGACACTGATCAGCTCCCCCACTGGGCTCAATGAAAACATTACTAAACTGTAGAAAATCCTATTACCTCAGCTGGCACCCATGGAAAACAACTTTGATCATTTTGGTTTGGACATCTGATCTGAAAAAAAAAAAAAAATCTCAATATGAGAACAAACTCAGGCTTAATAAAGAAAGATAATTTAGTAAAGCGGGTTGAAAAACATGAGCTGTCAGTCTGGTTGAATGCAGTCATACTCAATCAATTAGAATATTATTGAACGGTTCCTGAAGAAAACCAACAAAATGAGGGGAAAAAAACAAACATCAACCTTGTTACATCTAAATGTTCTGATAAATGAAGCTGCTTCCTGGGATTCAATCAGCGTCTTTAAATGGGTTTAATTTCAACATCTCATCAATCAATCTCACAATTTTACTGAGGTTTAATCAGAAGCATGAAGTTTAAGTTACTTTCATAAAGACAGAAATCAAAAACTAAACAAAAAAACTGCCACTGTACAAACTGTACAAGAGATGAAAGACATTAATATGAGTCAATTTCTACTTTTCAATATTGAAACAAGTCACTGGAAACCACACTCTACCTGCAAACTGAGAATAAGGATGGAGTTCCTACAGCGTGAGAGTGCGTATCTTCTCTGAGCCACATGTGGTCCGGTTCAGCCACTTCAGCTCCTCTCTGGAGGGACAGCAGCTTTGGCTCCCACACCAGATCCATTATCCCTCAGGTCATTTCTGCCACACCGAGTGGAGCCGGGCTCTCCTTCCTTTTGGGACGTCCCACGGCCCCTTAATTTCAGTTCAGACTCGGGCCGCTTATGTGAAGCGCTTAGAGCTAAGAAGAAAAGTTTCTGAAGACACATCTGAGAGGAGACAGCTTACTGCATCGTAGACCAATATGAGAATCCACGCTCGCTCTCCGTCTTGGTCTCTGCTGACTGTTTTTTGACGCGACTGCATTCATCTCACATATACAATACAATATTTTTACTTTGATATCTCTTCCAGCGAGCAGTTGTTGTTACTGGATGACATTGTCCATTTTAAAGGTGCAGTGTGAAAGGGAACAAAACTAAATGAAGGATAGAAATCTATCATTCCCCTGCCAATATACAGGAGGCCCTTGCTGTATTTTGGAGTGAAACAACCTTTAATTAACACTGAGTCATAATACGACGAAGGATCTTTATACAATCCAGTGTGTTGCCGCAAATTACCAATTTCAAGCAGCTAGATAAAACCCCAGGTGTTCCTTCTCTGAATCCCGTTAGAGCTCTATTTTTGGCTCTGAAGTATCACAACATCAGCAAGTGACACAAAATACTTGAAATATGTTTTCATCCAGTGCTTTGTGTTGATTAAAGCAGTGATGCTGAAGATGAACACAGAACCCCAAAGCTACTTAGAAACTGCAAACATTGTTTCCTCTCCTGAAATATCCTCAGTTGGATTATTGAAGACTTTCTCTAATTCTGCGGCAGGAAAACTTTTTAATACAACAGTGACACTGCGGCTCAAGTAAAGAAAACATTAAAGCAAAAATATCGGCTTGTGTAGAGATGACATTTCTCAAACTGTATGCATGTCTAAACCGTTTGCAGAAAACTTACTTGTGTGTAGAGTAAAATTGTGACAAACATTTGTAGGCAAGAAAATGTGAAGTTCTCTCAATGCAAGGTTAAATTAAAGAGAGCAGAACAAGGCAGCAGAAGAAGTCGAGCGGTACATTTGCACATGGAGAACAACTGTGCAACCAACTGCACTCCTGTGCAGCTCAAGTTTGAGAATGCTTTCGCAATATTTAGGCAAACCTTGTGTGAGGAGAAAATATCTTCTGAAATAAACATTAAAACCTTTCGCTGTTTAAGGATATTCGCTTATTGATACCTTTTAAAATGTGCATCTGGATTTGAAAAAATGTTAGAGCCTTGAATGCAGCTTTTACCAACATCTTGATTTCTGTAAATCAGCGAAACTTTAAGAAAGAATGTTACACATAAAGATAAAAATTTGATTTATTTTGTTTCAAATTAGTGAGTCTTAAACTGACATCTCAACTTGCTTTAGACAGGCATATTTTTAAATGCACAACAAAAAATTAGTTTTGCCATACTGACTTTGCTAAGTAATGGGGTCAACAAAATATAAAAGTTTTTGCCACGTTGGAGGAACCCAACGCACAGTGATAAAAGTTTAACATTTTTCAACTTTCATGGGTTGCGCTTGCTACGTGTAGAAGCTAAAAATTTCTCATGCACAAATTTTGCCGGTTGCTTGGCTGGATGAGGGCCAGCAACTGTTGCCTCAACAAGCAAGTACCATAGAAATCGAAAGTGGAGGGAGCAATGTCGATGAGCCCGTGACTCTGCAGGGGACCTTCGGTTTCCTCGGCTTCCTGTGCTGCTTGTATGGTCTGGACAAAGTGCACATTTAGGGCAGGACCTTGAGGAACATAGTTAAATAATGGTGGGAATCATTCAGCGTTTCTGGAACCCGCAACAAAAACGGTTTATCTTTAGAGTAACATTCATTGTCTTGTGGCTATGCGTTGCTTTGCTAGCTTTACAGGCGAGCAGTTCCTGATGTACTGAACTTGCGTTCCTGTGTGTCCAGACTGCTGACGTCAACTCTGCAGACGTTTGTCATGCATAAACATAAGAGCAGGAGTGTAAGGGAAAAAACAAGGTGTATCTGGATTTGTTACTGACTTAATCATCTGCAGTGCTGCTTCACATCCTCAAACTGAACATCAGAGGTATTTGCTGAGGCAATCTGTCACCGCGGCGACGGGTTTCTGCTCTTGGGTTCTGTAATAAAGCAAACCCCCCTCCGCCATCACCTCACTCTCTCCCCTTCTCCGATTCTTATTCTGTCTCTCTGGAGTTCTGTAATGAAACAAATCTCTCTTCAGGATGTGGGTCAGTCTGCCTCTATTCCCCTCACAGCCCTCCACCGTTCTCTACAGTCTGGCTCAGATGGACTGCTCCATCACTGTCACAAGGTGCCAAGATTGGATGCCAAGGTCGCTAATAAAGACGAGAACCACATTTCGCTGCCTTATAAATACTCCTGCCCAGTCCGTGTGTTTACTTTCCTGTGTCTGCAGGTGTGTCTCACTGTAAATTTGGAGCCTGTGTGGAGCTCACATAAACATAACCTGTGCTATTAATCTGAGTCAGGGTTTACGTCTCAACAAGACACTATACACAGGCACAGCATGTTTTTGATGTTGTGATCAGCCAATTATGTTTTACAAGAATGTGATTTATAAAAACAGAACAATCAGAAAACAGTAACAGTAAGCAGATTTGACATCATTGTGATAAAAATGGGGAGAATTGAACAATAAATAAGATGGAATACCTGAGGGAAAAAAAGCTTTGGGGTGTCCAACTCTAACCGATTTGGACTAACACGGATCAATGCCAAAAGTAGAGGGGCTCTCAGACAGATGAGTGACCCCAGTATATACAACCATCATTAAAGTCTGGCTCTAATGTCTGTGGTGCACCATAATAAGAGGTCAACGAGGTTTTGCAAAGTACAAATTGCAAGTCAACGTCTATTTAGATTATTAGGTTTTCTTCTGGGCAAAATGCCACTCAGCTCTAGGCGATTCCTGATGCGGCAGAGCAGGTGTCAACAGCAGATTTTGTTTCGATCATAAAGCCGTTCTCGGCCAAAAGCGATTCAATCAACAGAGATCGGATCAATAATTATTGTCGCATCTGTTTATAAGAAAAGTTTCAACTCACAGAGAACACAAAAATACTGCAGGGTTTTTTTTCTTTAACCCAAATATTGAGTTTCTGCTGTTGGAGAACCCATCTGGGTTAACATCGTGAGCCTCACTATTCTTCACATTTTAGGCTGTATAACAACTTGATCAAATTCCCTAAAGATGTTCTACAGGAAGGAATTTATATATATATATATATATATATATATATATATATATATATATATATATATATACCGTGGGTGGTCACCTTGGGTCTTGTGTGGTAGATCTGAGCTTCTATTGCTCTGGTGTTTAGGGCCTGTTCCTGTGCAGCCAGGATGAGGGCCTCCGTGCTGTCCTTGAGTCTAGCTTTCTCTAGCCATTGGTAGGATTTCCTGATATCAGCCACTTCAGTTATTTGTCGGTGGTACATCCCATGTAGGGGCTTGTCCTCCCATGATGGTTCCTCCAGCACCTCATCCTCTGTTCCCCATTGCCTGAGACATTCGCTGAGCACATCGGCTGTTGAGGCTTTGTCCTTGATGTATTTATGGATCTTGGATGTTTCGTCCTGGACAGTGGCTCTCACACTCACTAGTCCTCTGCCTCCTTCCTTACGGCTCGTGTACAGTCTCAGGGGGCTGGATTTGGGGTGGAACCCTCCATGCATGGTGAGTAGCTTCCGAGTCTTAACATCCGTGGCCTTCATCTCTTCCATTGGCCAGCTAATTATTCCTGCAGGATATGTGATTACTGGTAAAGCACAGTTTTTATAGGGCCTGCCCTCTTAGCTACGGCAGCCCGTGAGGTACATAAAAAAAGAACAAAACTTTACAAAGTGCAAATATAATTAAACAAAACAAAATACAAATCACCAACAGTGCTAATCAAAACAGACAAATATTATTAAACAATCTGCAACATCCTTTAAATAATTTACAATAAATAGTCTACAAATTTGAATAATTTAGGCAACTTAATTGAAATGGTTCACTATCCATTACAGTTGTAATTTTATATGATTAATTTGTTTTGCTAGCAGCCTACTGCATTTTCATCTGAAACTGCTATAACCTTTAATGACCCCCCCGGTTTTAAAACACATGTTTCTATGCAGCAAATACCATTTAACTTAAAAAAAATAATCCACTGGTAAAGTTGAGAGGCAAAGTGACACAGGTATTGTATCTGCCTTTGTGAGAGCTCAAGCCTTTAAACATAGAAGATTATTTTGTGATTGTTTTCGTTTATGGAAAGTCTGGATATTTGTAACTGTAAAGATGAAGTATGTCTGAATGCATGAAAGATGAAAGTTACAGGTGATCCATCTTTGTAATGGGTACATCAAATATTTTCTGTGCTGAAGAATTAAGGTAACAAAAATATGTTTTTTAGTATTTCATTTATTTTCAGTTATTTTTAACCTTCCCAAACACAGTAAAACACACACACACACACACACACACACACACACACACACACACACAACGCTGAGACAAAGCAAGACAAAACTAGCACAGAAATAGATGAATAGCATTTAAATTTCTGTCAATGGCAAGAAAACAAAGTGTAGACTTACACATGTATAATGTAGCTATAATGAGCTTTTCCAATGGTGATTTTAGAGGCTACATACAGCAAAAAGTGGAACTGGAAGTGCACAGGCAGATGAGTGAGATTTGATTTTAATAGTGCTAGACAGACAGGCGATCATAAATCAGAGTAGGTGGTGATATTGACTGCTTTTTCATTACTCCGGAATAGGTTATTGATCAATTTTTTATGAAATTCTGTGTCTAAAGCTCGGAGAACAAACATTTCTGCAGGCCCAGAGTGCCAGCAGCAGACTGTCGACGCGTCACCTGATTGGCAGGCTCACCCTCCACCGCTGTGCCACAAAGAGGAAAACATTCACAAACACACAATCAAGCCGCTGCACAACATTCCTCCCATGACAAACCGCTCTCTTTCTCAAGTACAGCCGCACATCAGACACACACAGTCACAGCAACTTACAATAGCTTCAGCCGTTCTCATCTGCTCCCTGCCGTCACATTGCTATCTTTGCTCATTATGTCTCCTTTGTGTCCCTGTCCAACTGCCAAGAGTGACGGGGCCGGGGCTCCTATTGTTCCAGGCTCCGTCTATCAAGCAGCACTGCAGGCTTATCAAAATGAACATTACCATAACACTGGAGCCATCGGCATCTCCGCCGTGAAATAGAGGAAATACCAAAGGTGAGCTGAGCAGAGACCACAATGCAGCGCCGCGTAATTGTGTCTTGGTATTTCTAGAGCGACAGGTAATGGAAGGCTAATGGCTTTTCCCAGTCTGGTGCATGTGTTTGTTTACATACACAGCAGAAAAGGATGCACAAATAAGAAAGGATGCCTGTCCTTTTTCTCTGGCATTTTAACAATTTTAACTAAAGTGCTGTAAACGACCATCTTTAAAGACGATTACATTTAAAGGTCCTCGTTCACCCAGGTTTTTTATTTTCATTTTTATCACAACACAAATATAAATGAACAAAAACAATGGAATGTATACGAGTTATTAATTGCATGTATGACACCAACGTCTCCTCTGATGGCACCTAGAGGATAATCACTATAGCACTCGCATGAACAAGCTTATTCACATGGGATTTTCTTCTTTAATGGAAACACCAAACGTATTTTGACATTAGTAGAGAATAGGCAAGGATTTACGTAAATTTGTAATGGAAACACAGCTGCAGTCGACTTGCATCGAGAAGGTCCTGGGTTCAAATCCCAGCCTGGCGTCTTTCTGCGTGGAGTTTGTATGTTCTTCCAGTGGACGCGTGTTCTCTCTGGTTACTCCGGCTTTTCCCACAGTGCAAAAATATGGCTGTTATAATTAGGTTAATTCAACACTCTGAAATGTCCATAGGTGTGTGTGTGTGTGTGTGTGCTTTGATTTACTTCAAAGTAAATCCTTGTGGCATTTTCAGTTCCTGCTGCTATGACGGTGCTCCTTCCTATTTAGATTGTCGGCTATTTCCCCATTCATTTAACCGTTAAGTTTTGCCCTACTCGTCTACAACACAGTGTGACACAAACAGAAATAAACTACACAAATAAAACTGAAGTACATATTGAAAACTCCTCACCTTATTTACAAATTAGGTTCCTTCTGAGTGCAGCTGGTTAGCCTGCGATTTACTGAGATGCATCAGGGCAAAACTGGATTAAATACACATTGATGACACTTGATTTTTATTTAAAATGAATATCTAAAGCTCTGAGGAGACCACTTAAAATGATCAGATTCCCTGATTTTTACTTTTTACAGGTTTATGTTTGAGTAAAATGAACATTGTTCTTTTATTCTGTGAACTACTGACGACAAAAATGTATTACTTGTTTGCAGAAAATGAGAAATGGTCAAAATAACCAAAAAAGATGCACTGCTTTCAGACCTCAAATGATGCAAAGAAAACAAGTTGCTGTTAATTTAGAAACAACAATGCTAATGTGTTTAACTCAGGAAGAGTTCAGAAATGAATATTTGTTGAAATAACCAGAAGGTTTTCAATGGGGTTCAGTGCAGTGGTCTCTTATTTCCAGAGCTGTACATCTAACATAAATCTATCTTTTTCTTGTCACTTTATAGTTATTTTCAACTTTATGTTTGTTTATCAGATAAATTCATAATAAAATATATTGAAATTGGTCACTGTAACGTGAGAAAATGTGAAAAAGTTCACAGGATGTGAATATTTTTACGAGGCGCTGCAGGTAATCTGAATATTAATTCCCCTGATATGCATCAGCCGCTCATGCAGATGCATGAAGACATTAAGAGGTGGGAGGGACAAACCGTCTATCTCTGCAGCTCAACTTGTAGCATTTGGTCATTTGGCCAAGGTCAGACTCTGAACCAATGATTGATGGATCCTCCCTAGTAGACGCCCCTCAGCATTTTCTCAACTAAGTGAAGCATGTAAAGAGTTTGAAATGAGAATTTGTTTAACACTGACAAACGTACCAGAACTCAGACACACACACACCCACAAAACTACAGATGGCCACCCTACGAGCCAGCTGTGAATACACAGAAGCCCAGAGGTACAAAGGCACTCACAAGGGCACAGCATAAAATCCTCTTACAGTAAGTCTCTCTCCCAGTTGCCCTGAGCTTTGATCAGCGTCCTCCTCTTCCTCCTCAAACGCCACACACAGACAGTCTGAATCCAGACAGCTCTCCCTCGATTCAGGCAGGACGGTCGCAGTAGAGGTCACGTCAAAATATTTTGTGCTGCTGCGGGTTGATTGTCTCACCTACTTGTTGGCGAAAGTCGGCATCTATGCATACATTTCCATAATTATCTGTGGTACTTTTCTGCGTAAGAGGTCGTCAGATATTTGCGTAGCTGAAGGCACACGGGGATGTGAGGAATAGATGAAAACAATGTGAAACATTTTCCAGCTGCAAGAAGATTGGGTTGCTTTAAATAAAGGTTTCTCATCTTATCTGGCTTTATTGATAATTAGAGCTTGTGGTGCAATAATAACACACCACAAGCTTTCAGGGAGGTCTGCATTGCCATGCACTTTAAATTGGAGTTAATTGGAGAATAGATTTGGTGACGTTAATTTGAGTCCTGGATATTGAATTTGCCCCCTTCTGTTAAACTTACACTCCTTTTCAAATTACTTAAGCTGAAAAGTCACCCTGGCAATTAAAATATCTGCCTGCCCTCGATTAGCCAGTCAAAGAAAGTCAGTCCAGATGGTCTTCATCCTCAGTCACCATGTGGTCAACTCGGACTTACTAAGACAGAGGGGATAATTTCACTGTTTCCACGTGTTATGGAAATTTCATTATCACAGAATGAGAAGCTATTTCAATAGTAAGAGAAAGATTAATCTTTGTCTTTAAGTTTCTTTATTCGAAGGTAAAAACATTCAAAGACCCATATCACTGAGCGCAGTCAGGAGAAGAGCCCTGAACGACACACATCACATCGTTATATAGTCACACCAAGGCAAAGACCCACCCAAAGTATGACCTTATTTCTACTACCAGATGGGCCACAGAGACAATCCTGACCCCCTCCTCATGAACTATCCCACACCTCTTGGAGGGGATGTTTTATGGCAGGAAAGAACTAATAAGGATTTCAGGAGAAACTTCTAATTCTTCTTTGTCAGTTACTCATGGGTTCAGGTCAAACCAGGGTATAAACTACATTCCACACATGTCAGAACCTTAGGACAATCACCAGATCAAGCATTTTACCCAAGATGTCTTCAGGTCTCTTATACTATCTCAGCTGCGGAACATTATCTGGAAACTTCTTTAATGGACAAACACATCTTGCAGAAATTCAGAAACAAAGCAGATATAATCCGTAAATAAATGAGAAAAAGTATCATCAGTTCCTTCAAAAATGAAATGAGACTGAAAATGAAATTTTCTATTACACACGCATGACAACCACAAACACATAAACAGTTGCAGATACACTCCACAGACGTATGAGAGCTGGATGTGTGGCAAAGCTGCACCAGGGTCACCTCTGTGCACAACATCGACTCAAAGTGTGTAATGATCAAATCACAAGAATGCTCCTTTACAGTTTGCTGTACCATTTGCATCACACTTTATTTCTTTAATGAAGTTATTCTGAACAATGTTAACAGGTCAGCAGTTTAATTAGACTTATATGGAAATAATACAGTAATTTAGCTAAATGCCTCTGTAGCACACTTTCAGTCCCATCAATACTTTAACACTTAGAGATTAGATTTCTGTGTCTAAAGTGGTTACAGTGAAACATCCAGTACTGTAAGTTGCAGCTCAGATAAACGGGCAGGAAATACGGTAAGTACTTCCCATAACAAGCAGAATACTCATGAATGCAACTTTACCCATCAGGAGAATAGTTGAAACTTCAGCTCACACTTGAGCAAAAACCAGAGCTCCAACATGGGCTAAACTTGTACAAAAAGTTAAGTTTAGTCAACTAATTCATAAATTATCTTGCCAACTATGGCCAGCATTTACAATACAGCTGCTCAGACCTGAACGTTTCCACTGTCAACCAAAAACGTCAAGGTATTTTATCAAATATGTCTCTTGCATAGCAACAGAAAGTAGAACATAACTTAGACAAATTGGATTGAATTGAGCCTTTCAAAATCAAATTTAAGTTCTGCTACATAATCACCATTAAATTTAAGTTTGGACTTTGACTGAGGCGACAACAGTAGAAGATTGTTCTGTAACCATTTTGTTACCATTAACCCCATTATGACTCATGCAATGATCTGAAGCATTCCAGTATCTCTGCCTGTATGTTTTCCTGTCCAAAAGTCTAGTTTTGGTCTTGTCTTACCAAACCTATTCCACGTTTACTGCGTCCTCTGCTTGGCTTGTGCCGAAATGAAAACATTAATCTGTACGAACTACTTGCTTCTTGCCACTTAGAACCAGATTCCCACAGGGAACACCGAGACTCACTGAGATCAAAGTTCACACAAACACCACTAATGGAAACTCTCATTTGATTACATGCTTGTGCAGCAATGAATGTGGGAATAACTGGAATGTGAAAATTGAGGATAAAGTAAAGTATGTGAGTGGATTAGCGACACATATGGCTGGAGCCATTAGGTGAAACTCTATAGCTGCTTCTCGGCTGGTGAAACTAAGCTTTTTATTGTCAGCTCAGTTGGATTCAGCCGTTGCTTTTTTGTATTCAGAAACATGTAATAAGACACAATTATCTTCACTGCTTGACTCTAGGAAGCCTAAATATCTTGATATCTGACATATGAAATCATAAAATACACAGAACTTTTCATGTGTAATGTTTTTAAACTGACAAGAAATTGAAACTGTCCAAATTCAGTCTCTACAGGACAGAAAGGATGAATAATCTTTTACTGAAAATGTAAAAGAAAACTTCAGATATGTGGAATGTGATATGTTTTATTAAATTGGCTTTAACAGTTTCAAAAGAAAATGTTTTCTATATTTCTAAGCTAATCATTATTACCACACTTTTTATGATTATTTTATGTGGCTTGAGCAAGTATGTGACTAACCTTGGATCTATTTAGGATTTATGCAGTTTAATAATGAAAGTTTACCTGCGGGTTCGGTGCACAGACATTTTGGAAAAGCTAAGCACATCGTAAATAAAACAATTACATGAAAGTTGCAATATCTTTAACATAACTAGGGAAGTAAGATGAGAAATAGGGAAAAATAGAATTGAAAAAAGTCCTTGAACCACCAGTGCCTGGATAATTTAACAAGGACAGATTGATTCAATCTGCTGTGGATGTGTTCATTAGGAGCGAAGTGTCCTTGAAAAATTCAATGGAATAAAGGCTGCAGAGATACGCTAATAGTTTAGAGGAAGCTGTTTTCAAATTTGTAAGCCATGAATGGGTAAATAAGGGTATCAAAATTTGATAAGGGAAAATCACAAAAACAAAGGAAATACTGTATAGAAGAAGTTTTTCTTCTTCTCATTTAATACAGAAAACAATAAACTCCCGATTTGTATTTTTTTTTAAAAGTAAAAGGGTATGTAATTAACTGCATAAATTTTTACACATACATGCAGTTAATTGTACACAGCCTAACTGCAATTTTGTCCACGACATTAAAAATAAAAAGAGAAAGTATGTTTTACGCCACCCCAAAGATGATATTAAATAAAATATAGCAGCAAGTAAAACAGTTAATAAAACAAAAATTCACAAATAATAAAGACAGCTTCCATCTTTTATGGTTAAGTAGTTGCTGAGGTGGCAAATCCGCCACTGCTAGTCTCTCTGCCTAGAATATATTTTCTCAAGCATCAACATTTTTTTTTCTTTTATTGAGATTCCATGTTGAAGTACAGTATGTTGCCAAACAGTGAACATGAGCTCCTTGATGCCTGTCATGAGCAAGCAGAGCCCTGAAGTAAGATGTGTTTACAGAGCAAAGGGAACGTAAAAAGCTTTTCTTTGCTACATATCCCGGCGCTGGAGCTGGGCCACCTCAATTCAACATCCAAGCAGTCCTGTCACAAAACTCTGCAAACAGCCCTGAGTCAGCATTTGTGCTGCTAGATTTACTTAAGGAAACTTTGCCAGGTTGTACAAATAGACTCATATTGTGAGTCACATCACAACCTTCCCACCTGCATCTACAAAAGCACGATTGCATTCAGATTCAGGAGCGCCGACATAACCCCTAAATATACAAAGTTCACGACAACCAAACTGTGTATATTCCTGTAAATGTCAACACAAGCTGGCATTTACATTTGGAAAAACCTGAGTTGGCACAATGCTCTACTGTCGAAAAAGTGCTACGACTGCTTTATGTAAGGTGCAGAATTTGAGGATGCAACATAAAAAATGGAAAAAGAGAAAATCCCACCGAAAACATCAATTTTTAAAGTTAGATTTTGCTCAAGTCAGAGCAGCGGTCCAGTTATATACACACAGGAGGAAAGAAAGTAGGATGGACATTATCATCTAACTCTTTATAAAGGTTTGATTAGGATTCCTTAAAATAAACATCAAATAAACATCAGCCAGATGAGGATTGGTCATTCTGCTGCAGATCATCTTAAAAAAAGGAAGCTGCAGGGCAGTGACTGGTCAAAGTTCAGCCATCTCATTGTCCGAAAGAAACCCAACATCAAAAAGTTTCAGTTTTCCAATTAATAGCATTGCTGTTAATGCCAGCAGTTTATAGGGCTAGATGGTACAATCCCTTTGAGAGTCTGTTGTAAATGTGATCTGTGTTGCAGTCCAACAGCTTTTAACGCTCCATTAATCACAAATAACTCTTGGAGGGTTATGAAGGTTTTATGGATTCAGCGGGTCACCAGGTGAGAAACCTTCCCTCTGGGGTTTTAAAGACTCATTACACCTTCAGAGGGCTCATCTGCAACACCTGCCGTTCCATGTGTGCCTCCCCATCCATCCACTTCTCTCACTTTTGCTATTTAGCAGTCGAAACATCTTCGCTCCTCTTCATTCAGTCATCGGCTCCTTTCATTCCTTCCCATCTCGCAGGAAACTGAAAGATTGTAACATGGGGTGTGGAGCTGAAGTTGACCCATCGCTGCTGCATGCCTTCTCCACCTCAGGTGGTTGTCACAACCATGTAATTGCTATAATATGGGCTGGTTAGAAAAGAAAGAAGTGAGCTGAAGCAGCAGCTCTAGTGAATAGTAGTGAGAGACTCGGAGAACAACAGCGATGGTGAGAGGAATGGATTTGGAGGTCTATGTACTTCAATAAGACTGGCTGCTGAGTAACATGGAAGACACAAGAGGTAGATTACAGAAGTGTCAAGCAAAAACTCAAAACTCAGACCAACCAGGATGCTTTCCTGGTCTGGTGCACCACAGGATGGAAGTTAACTACCTGGTGTCTGCCTCCTCTGAAAACTGTTCCCCTGATTACTGATGATGAGCACCAGCTGGAGGTCGCACCTGCTGGTCACACCCTGATGAAGAGGAAGGTAAGCAAACACTCTCACACCCAAAACCCAGTTCACCACCCTGTGGAGTCACAAAAAAACCTACAATAAGGTCAATTATACTGCAAACTTCAGATTATTCCTTATATTTGTAGAATGCCCCCTTGTGGATGTAACGTTCTTTAATATGAGAAACGCCACAGAACAAACACAGAGTGGTCAGACTCTTAATAGGCTGAAAATTACAAAAGAACTGTATGCCATCACTTTAAAGACTGATCACCAGAATAAAAGTGACGGTTTTCAATTTCACATTAGTGTGGTATTTACCGTAGTTGAAAATATACCACATAACATTTCTGTCTTGAATGTTTTTGACAGGACAGATGGCATATTTTCTATAGTTTTGATTAACTGAAATAAAAAATGCATGTAAATTTGTACAAGATGTTCCTTTAGTACACAACCTTGTCATATCTGGTACATGTTTCAAGTTTTTTTTTTTTACAAGTTATCTTTTAAAGTCGAGCATTAGTGTGTAAAAGACAGATTTTGTGCAAATATGGCAGATGTAAATATGGCCCCAGAGGACCTCAAACGGACTAGAACAGAAGGAACTCAGCAGAAGGCGAAGGGCATTCAGTCTCAAGAGATGTCTGACACGAAAGTGACTTTTGTCCTTCCAAAAGTCCCTCATCAGGCTCTGCTGCAGCAAAACAAGCTCTCTGAGTTTGAGGAAAAAATTGTATTTCAGCATCTTTGTCCAGCAGTGTGTATTGAAAACAGCTAGCTCTGTCTAAACAGAATACTGAGTTTATGACAACATAGAGTAACTGTATGTAGTCGGTTGTAGTGTTAGCATGTCCTGGGTCCCTTATCTTAAGCTCAATCAGTAAAGATTTCTGAATCAGCAGAATCTGTTTGCAAGAAATAAATCACATTGTCTTTTGTATAAATCAGTCTGACTGTCTTGAGCCTCCCTCTAAACACGATAGGTCAAACACTATATCCATTTAGTTTATTTATTTCTAACATACTGGCAGTATAAGCTAACAGACATGAACAACGAATCCAGAAGACATATTTTTGCACCACAATAATCTTAACAGTCTCAAAAAGGAGTAGGAAGAAGTAAAAAAAATGTATGAACTCCTACCCCATAAACTCATACCGTGTTTTCAGATGGACCCTGTTAAGGAAGAATATCTAAATTAGTTAACTTTAGAAAAGTCTGGCTCTCTCTTTCTCTGGATCCCAGGTCCTCCCGGCGAGCCACGTGTGGCCACAAGGAAAACAACAATGCGTGTTGACGTCACAGAATTACAGAGTTTAATCCAATACAAAACAGCGTATGAATTAACAACAAAACTGCAGAACAACAGAGACATACATTCATTACCTGAGACAAAAAAGATAGAAAAAGAAAGGCAAAGATGCGTCTTTGGAGAGAGCTGGTGCAAAAAAGGCAAAATAGTGGCAGCTATCTGAATTATTACTCCTGGGCACGAACTTTTATAATGTAGGCGTGTTTTTTCCTCTTTAATATGTTCAAATAAGGCGTACCTCTGCTTGACCAACTGGAAGCTATCTTGAACACTCAAAAAGACTTACAACTTCCCCTAATTTACAGCAAAGATCAAAGGCCATTTGCCCTTTTGTTTAACAAAAAGAGCGGAGAGCTTGTCCTGGCCTCCTGCGGTTCTAAGGTCTTCTGGGCAAAGAAAAACATAAGAAAAGTATTTCACAGATAGCTGTGAAATCTGGAGTCTCTCCCGCTACCTCTCCTTACATAGATTCTCAGGAACAAACTTAAATTCAGTAATTTGGTTCAGGGAAAGGTTATCTTCACAAACCCAGTTTTGCTCTTCTGCACTCAGCAGCCCAAAAGATTGAGTCTTGCCTTAAACCAAAAATAACACATAAAATCAACAGAACAAAATGAAGTACAATTCCTTTTCTAACCTATGAAACATAATATTCAATCCTAAGTATACAAGTTAACACAATCATGTCCCGAAAACCCCATTTAGCATAAATCCTGAGCAATTTTCTAATACTAAACAAAACATTCTCATTCAACCAATTTCCATTTGATTCAGATATTGTCACAGATAGTACAATTTTCAAATACATTCATCATTTACTAGATTAGTAGTTCTAAAATTAGATAATACAATTTTCATTAAAAAAAACATGCTATTAGTAACTAAGAAAAACGTCTTAGAAATTAAATGTTAGTGGTTTTAACATTCTATGTTGTATTCAGTTTTACACCGTCCCAGATGTTAGTTCTGGAAGACTTTTGATCTTCCGTGAACCGAGCAAACTTCTTTCTCCCAGGCTCAAGTGATGCTGCCCTCCTGGAGATGCTAATTTTATGGCCTCCTGTCCTCTCTGATAACACAACAGGAGCCTCAGTGAGAGTTCCCTTTTGATCTGTATTTTCCTTCTTGTACTTTGAATACTTACCCATCAATAGTTTAGTTTTTAAATCATTAACCTGTTCAAAATTAAGAAATTTGTTCAAAATGGCAATGCTCAATCTACCTTTTACACATGCCGTAAGATTAACTGTATTAAACACTAAAAATAATTTTTCCTCAACATCCCTCATCATTAAATTAAAAATAGGAAGGAAAATTGTTGTGTTGTGTAATACTGCTCCACGCCATTAGGTGGAGCCGCTGACAAGAATACATGAGAAACGGTAGGAAGAGTAAGAGATGTTAGAAAAACGGTATTGTGCTCGTTCTGTTAGTTGTGCTTGACGTGCTTCGTGTTAAATAAATGCACAAGGTTATTCAAGAATGTGTCTTGTTTTCCACACCATTACAAAAATCTTAATTCGTTTTCCTTTTTTTTTTTGCCATGGATTCACCAAACAAATGTCTAAATATATAGATACGCACACCCAGACCCACACACACTCATATGAGTTATGCTATCTCTCACTCTATATCTTGTGAAAATTACCTCCTTTCATTTCCTTTTAAATTGTATTGATTTTTGACTTTGTTTTAACTCCCAATTTAACTTGTTCCATAATTTTACACCATGAATTGAAATACAAAGTCCATCAGATTTCCATCCACAAATCCAGCACAGAGCAGACTCCTCAGTGTTTGAGGAAGCTTAGGCATTTCTAGGTGAAGTAATGAATGAGTCCCATTCATTACAACTTTGATGTAAGGATTTAATGGGGTTTTCCTCATGTGCGGACACGCAGTCATTTGCTAACAGTGTGCACACCAGTGGACTTGTTTCTGAAATTTTTTAAAAGAAAAAAGAAAGCTTACTAGAGTGGTAACTGATGAACTATGTGTCACACAGAATTTGTGCTCAATGACACATGCAAGGCGCTAATGTCTCTTTGATACCTCGTTAAAGCCACCGATCCTGAGGAAAGCAGAAATAATGTTTTTACCTAAACTAAATACATTTCCTGCATTATGTATTCAAATAATGGGTCTTTATTGTAAACTTGATAGCCCAGTGCTCCTACCTTTATTTAACTGGACTCTACCAATATTTTCCTCATTTAGCTTTAGAGTTATCAAGTTGCTTGTTTTTCTTTGATAAATACCAAAGTAACTATAAAAGCTAGACTCTCCCTATGCTTCTGGGTTTTGGCCCTAATCTATCAAATTCTTGTCAGTTCACCTATGAGTTCAAACTGGTATCATCTGAAGGAAGCTATTATGAAATGGCCCCCAGGCTTTCTTGCCATATTTTGTTCAAACGAATCGGAGTAGATGGACAGATAAAGAGAGAACAGGAAAACACAATGCCTCCAGCTGTTGCTGAAACATGAAAGGAGAGGGAAAAAAATAGATAACTGGTTCTGGACTGAAGCGCCTCTTGTCTGATTAGAGCACAAGTGAGCAACTAAAGAATCAAAGGCGATCCAGCAGCCCTTAGGGTGAAACCCAAGCCCTATTTCCAGTAGTTTGAGAGGAGCAGAACCTTATTTTAATGATCCCAGACAAGTGATCCCTCACTTTTCCTTTTTTGCTCTTGCTTCTGAAAATGTACAGTGGAAAGTACTGCTGGAGAAAAGTCTGCAAGATGACAGTGATATGGCCTAAAATACACTACACTGGGATCTGTAGTTGTAAAATTAAAAGGTTCAAGGGAGGTGAAAGCTTTTGCACCATACTGTATGCTGTATCTACTGATGATTTAAAAATGCAGTTTTGTAGCCTGTAAAGAGAATCAAAGGCAATCCAGCAGCCTTTAGGGTGAAACTCGAGCACTATTTCCAGGAGTTTGAGAGGAGCAGAACCTCTACATCTAGCACATTAACTCTGCCCCATCTTTGACCTTAGAATCTGCTCTTACAAAGATAAAAAACATCCTGATTATGGATATGAAATAAAGGCTTTCATTTCACACTGACTTCTTGACCTCAGTCTCTGCCTGGCAGAGACTTCTTGACCTCAGTCAAGAAGTCAGTGTGCTACTTTCAGTGAATGTGCCACTCAGAGGATCAAAATTGCATAGTTTCCCTGTTTGAATGAGTGCCATCTTGTAACGATTCATGCCTCGGCCTGCAGGATTTGTTCTGTAACTGGAGTATTGTGCTGCAGTCCAACTGAGACTTTCCATTAAGTTTCAGTAGACTGCCTATAGCCCCCACTGTCAACAGTCTTAATTAAGTGTTGTTTAACATTCCCAACATCCTGATGTCCATTGGGATGCACATTCAATTTTGGGAAAAAAAAAATCCTACAATTTAATGATAGAAAGATTTTTTAAAATACTTTCAAATACACTAGAAATACTTAAAATGATCCTGAAAGCAATTTTTATAGGCTTTTATGAATATAAACTGATACTTTTGATGGACTTTCTTTGTTTTGCTCGTCCTATCTGATGCCTGAAACTCACTAGTATCAAGTTAAGAGTCTGAATTTAAATGTTTTCGTTTAATAAGAAACCAATCAGTAACCTGCAATGACAAATTCCCTCATTTTTTTATTGGTTTAAACCCAGAGAAATATAACGTCCATTCCAGCGGACGCGGAGTCTGAGCGGTGCTTTAAGTTTAAGAAAGTTCGGTGAACCCTAGTAAACCCACAATGTATTTCCTAAAGTACCAACTTATCCAGAGGTTTCTATTTGATATCTCTTCCTGATAAGTTGGAACACAAACGTTTGAATGATTCTTAAAAGATGACTGTCTAACTTGAAAGAAAAAGCTCTGAATTAAGCATCTTAGATCACAGACGTAATGTATTCTCTGACTTTTTGACTCTACCCTCAGTGGAGTTACTACAGCTGACAGCATCTCCGTAGACTAGGAGGAAAGTTTTAATAAGGTTCAAAGTTATAAAACTTTTTTTTTTATTTTTATTTTTTTTTACCTGAAGTAAGTGTCACAGGGAGTGTGAGAAACAGTCAAGAGAACATATCTTATGCGGATGAAATATTCCCCAAGGTTTCATTCAGCAACTCAAAAAGTTTGGAGATATGAGAGAGTGGTTTGAAGAGAAGCCCTCCATGCAGGTTCAGATCCATTGTTTTACTTTAACCTTTGGAAGTACAGCTTGCAACCTGCTCTCTGTAACGACTTTCTCAATCATCATGAAAGGAGCTGTACAGCTTTTTTTCTAGCGAGTGCAAGATTCCCCTTCAAGGCAAAATCTGCTGTATTGAGAGAAACTGTAAGGTTGTGATGCTATGTTACAGGATTGTTACAGAGAATCACCAGCTGTTTGTTCTCTGGTAAGGCTTTCTATTACTGTAGGGTTTATTCTCAGCGGTGAGCCGTGGGGTTTCAATCAGGGCCTTCAATAGACGTCAACTATCCCTGAACAATACACATGTTGTGCAGAATAATGCAAAAACCACAGTTCAAGCCGCAGGAGACCAATAATATGCAAACAAAATGAAATACAAGATATATGCAGCCCAACAATGCATATATCAAGCATTATCATATTTGAGCAAAATACATAGGCAACAATGCACATAGTTGAACATCCAGCAATTTAGCAAAACTATTCTGTTCCCCAGTTAAGCTCAACATCAATCCATACTCCTCAAACAGCACATGTGAACAATTAAAGAAAAAAATATTCAATAAAGTCTGAATGAGAATGCCAAAGAAAAGTAACACCCATTAGTAAAATGAATTATTTTACAGGAAAATCTAATCATACAGTGACACGTTTTTGTCACGAGGTATAAGCTTTTTTCTGTTGTTTCCTGTAAAATTAGTCAGCAACACATTGTTAATGCTGGAAGTAAATAATGCTGACACTCCATATTTGTGGGAAACTTAAAGTCTGATGTTGAGACAGGTTTTCTTTCTTGCATTAATTTGTGTTATGTATTTATTATCGATTTACTATGACCATGCCTGGAACATTGAATCTACTTATTAAAACAAATTAATGTACAATTTGCTACCCAGAAAATTAAACAAAATTGTACTTTAGGAAAGCAGTGGGGCTTTTTTCAGCTGTGTCTTTTACTCCATGAACCCTGGCAGTGACACTGAAATACTGCAGCAGTCACTCTATGCAGACACTCTGTTTACACTGATGAAGATTTACTCACATGAGACTCAAGTCCAATGACTTTCTGATTAATTCAGATAATGACTGTTTGATCACTTATGATCGCTGAAATTTGATCTCCAGATCAAATAAAAAGGTGGCTTTCAATGGATATGGAGAGTTTCACATTACGTTTTAATTTGATTTACTACTTAGCATGAACAGAGTGGTTTAGTTGTAAAAATAAACTGTAACATCACTCGAAGTTAATAATGAAACGAGCGACAGGGCGCTCAGCAGGAGAACTGGTACCAACAGATGTTTGTTTGAACTCACAATGGGGCTGAGCCGGAGTTTTAGTGAGAAACCTTCGCTGCTGATTCCTTTTAGAGGCAGAAAGACGACAGCAGGAGATCCACATGAGGTAACGTGATGAACTGGTGAGGACTGGCAAGCGAAACCCCAGTGGATATCCTGCAAAAAACTTAATGAGCCACAGGTGCACAGAATCAATCGCTGAAGTTACTGTGTGGCTACAAACCAGTAGAGGAGACAGAAACCAGGGAAAGGGCCTGGAAACAAGACAGAAACACTGATAAAATCTAAAATAGCAATAACCTATATGTATACTTTTGTGTGTATATATTACAATAACGGTAACCTCAGGAGTTCAACCAATTGTTAGTTTAGAATTGAAATAAAAATCTAAAATTTAAGGGTAATTTTTGAAATGCAGGATTTTTGTGCTGCAAACTTCGTCTGATGCCGACACCCTACAAATAACTCCCTACAACATTTCAAGCTGTTTGCAAGAGAATCATCTTTTATTTATGTTAATCAGCACCTATTTTGGTTTAAACAAGCAACTCGTTAGAGCACCTACAATTAACTTAGCAAATAATAGATGCTGATTATCCAGTAACCCTCTGCTCCTTTCTACTGTCAGTATAGAAAGAGAGTTCAAGCTCTCTTTATTCAAATGTTGTATGTATTAGGATATAAAAAATGTTGTCTAGTCTTTGCCATGTTTGCATATGATTGCACCATGTATTGATTTATTTAGGAAAGCTTGTAATTTACGACCTTGTTGTTCATATATTCAAAGTTTAGAGTTCAAACTCATGCTGGACTGATGAAATAATGTTATTTTAATTTCTTTTGTTGGCGATCTGTGTTCAGATCTATTATCAGGCTGAATGACCAAAGTTTAGGCTAGAATTCAGTCAGATGCTTAAGAGACATGCTGCTTGTTGATTACCAACTTTAGTTTCAAATATTGCTACTTTACAGGGCTCTTTCAGTTTCCACAGCCTAACAGTCTGGGGTTTTCTTTAGTCATCAAATCAAATCAAATTTTATTTGTATAGCACATTTCAGCAACAAGAAATAACACATATACAATGTCATAGAAACACAGTCAACAATTACACATCAGATTGTTGATTAATGTTTGATTATGAGACTCATTCATTCTTAAAATGAATTTAAATGACAGGAAGGTCTCACAGGAAATTTAAGCAGGTCTAAAATGCTACTTTTTAAAAAATGTTTGGGATATTTTGATGCCTCGAAGCAGTCCATAGCCTTCAGACTGATAAAATGAACAGTAGAAAAAGAGTTTTGATTAGACCAGCAGGAGATTAAAAGATATTATTTCTCAGAGAAACAGATCAAGAGTAGAAATCTTACAAAAATCTTGAAGAGCTGATATCCGAGCACAGGAGAACTTTATGGTTTAGCTTTCGTGATCCTGTCTTCAGGTGTACCATTGTTGCTGTTTTTATTTCGTGGTGAGAGTTTGAGGTGATCGGAGCTCGAGGTTCATTCAGATATCAGACTGAAAGCACTGAACGCATGTTAAACGTGCTCTGATTCACATCCTCGTCTTCTCTGCCCCCCCACTGAGCATCCTCAGAAAGAAGCTCGAGCCTCGTGTCGGCGGGCTCCCCGACTCCGCCTTTCATCTTCCTTTCACCCTGCATCTCTTTGAAAGGGATCATTTTCTGCTTGAGAGAGGGTAGAGGAAAAAACAATTTGCAAATACTTCTTAAATCCTCACAAGTGACTGAATTGACCTTGCACTTTTACTTGACGGTTGTCAACCTGACGGGGCATATTTAAATAAAGGGCATATTTAAATAAAGCTTGATATCCGTCTCTGCAGCTCTCCTTTTTAGCGGTAAATTACCACAGTGATGGATCGGTACCTTTAGCTGCAGATGGCGCTTCGTCCAGATAATGTACAAACCCATTTAACCAGCCTTGATGTGGCTGGTTAAATGGCCACATTTAACCAGCCAAAGATATCAACTTTTCTTTCTACCTTTTGTCTAAAATAACAGCAGCAGAGCACTTAGAAAGTCAATTCCTTTACTGCTAAAGGCATTGATTTTTTTTGTTGTTTTTGAATCATTAGTCCAGATGTCTAAAACTCCTCTTAGTAAGAAGTTTATATTTGGTCATATTGACTTTTAGCACGCTTAAGTGCAGGGAGGGCATCTGAAAGTAAGACTTAGTTTCATCTTAATGAAACAAAATTGAACTCACAGCTGTAAAATACAAATGTTAACATATTGATGTTTAACCCTGTTTTTAGAAAGTCACTACTGATTTTTCTGTACTGATTCTAAAAAAGAAAGAGAAGAGGGATAAATGGAGGTAACAAATTAGTCCAAAAAAAATGCAAACAGAATCAGAAACAGGAGGTAAGCATAAAAACATAAATAAAATGCACATATTGCTCCTTTAATTGTTATCTGTCATAATGTTTTTAGCAGTGCTCCAGCCACATGTGACCTGCCTCATTGTTTAATGCTGAGAAGAAGAAGTGGGGACAGAATGAGAGAGGGGAGGCGAAGGAGAAAACAGGGACTTTCTTTTCTCACCTGGGGTGTCTGCCATTGATTTGCTTCACTTTAAATATTTGAGCGGCTTTCTTATTTACACACGGCTTTATTTATTCAGGCTCATACCGGCACTCAGGAGGAGTCAGCCAATTACCTTTGCATTATTGACGAGGATAAAGTCAGCCTCTTGCGGCTCTGATCTCCATCTCTCCCCTCGTTTTCTCTCTTTACTCATTCTCTAACGTTTTCTTCCCTCGTCCTCCTCTGCGACCTCTACCATTTCTCCACCGGCTCCGGTGTCCCACCTTTCAAAATGTTTCCTTTTGATTCAAACAATTGAGTCTTACAATAAACTACTGCCTTCTGCCATTTCCCCCCCTGCTTCTTCAAGCTGATCTCTAAGGAATGCTTTGTTCTTTTGTTTTCGAGATTTATGTCTGATTGTAGTGACTGTTTAGGTTTGCAGGCACCGGCTGAGAATTTGTTCACATTTTTCATCCGTGGTGATGGAAAGGAACCTCCATTCAAAGGCACAGAAGTTCGTTTGTCAGTAGTTTTATAATTAGTGTGGTCCAGCAGTCGGCTTTGATTCAGCTTCACCTGTTAGATCTCATCTTCAGTCTGTGATGATAATTTCAGCTGTTAAATTCAGTCCCGTTACAAACAGAACCTAACTCCAAATTATTTTAATAAGCAATTATTAGGAGTGTGACTGACATGGGATCTTGTTACTTGAGATCCTGTGATATTAAAACACCTCAATGTTTTTTTTTTTTTGTCAAAGTGAAGTTTTGTGTTGGTAAATTAGAATATTATGACAAAGTCAATTTATTTCTGGTACTGGAGTTAATTTATCAGTCGGGCCTTTGAAACACAATATATCAATTAAATGCACAGATGGATGTTTGAAAGCCTTTATTTCTGTTAATTATGACAATTTTCCACTTATAGTTAATGAAAACATGATATTTATAATTAAAGCATAGCACAGAAATGTAACCTTAATGAAAAGTGAATATGAAAAGCCTTTATTGTTTTGCATGTGGGAAATTCAGGAAATGCATGCTTAAATCTTGCATTACAGTATTTCATAACTTCACAATACTGCCTGTCCTATTGTGTGTTGTTTTGTCATAAAATCCAAGAAACATATACTTACGTTTGTTGTTGCAACTTTACAAAATCTGAAACAATTTAATTTGAACACTTTTGCAAGGCACTGGATATTAAAAATGAAATCTGAATCTAATTCATTTCTGACTTGATTTGTAATGGGATTGAGCTGGTATAAAGAGGCTATATGTAACTAAATTTAAAGTGAACCTGAACGGTCTTTTTTGGGACAAAGGCGGTTTGTGCCTGGATGGCGCTGTCGTCTCCCAGCCAATCAAAATGCAGGAAATGATCTGAGCTTATCTGGGATAAAATGCAGCTCATTTCCAAACAAAGCACATCATCTACTCTCCCTTTTCTCAGTTTCATGCAAAAGGCTCCTACTCCCAATTAGCTGCACATCCTCCTTCATTATGTCGCCCAGGGCAACTGCCCATATCAAAGACCAACACTGTTGTGAGACGACTTTATTTTAAAACTGGCAACATGTTTATGAAGTTAATTAAAACGACTGCAAGCCCTGTGAGACAGTTTTTCTACAGCAGTATAATTGGTTCAAAATCTGAAGGCACAACACCTAAATAATTCATTATTGACCCTTTGCGTGTGACGTCAGTCTCTGCGAAACTCCGCCCACTCCGCCATGACGGGCGTCAAAACAATCAATGCGCTGCTGAAAAGCCTGTCAAAAAACACACATATGGTAGCCTAGTATCGCTTTTATTAAGTTGATTTTGCACTAAAAATGGCCACCGGGTGCTGCGCGGTCGGTTGCACAAACAGACAAGGATACAAACCAAACATGTCATTTTATGTGGAAAGATGCGGCAGCGATGGATAGTAGCCGTCAATCATAATGACTGTCAGCCCTCAGTGTAACCGCGGCTTTGCAGCGAACACCTTTTACAAGGTAAGAAGATTGACGTTCATATACTTAATATAATTAGAAAGATATCGCAATACGGTACATCGAACCGTTGGTAACCATGGAAGCAGATCATGTAGCTTAGTATGTACGGAAATAACTGGTTAGCATCTCGTCTTTTATAGAGTTTCTCTCGTTTAAGGGGAAACACAGTTTATAAACCACTTGATATAAATCATGTGGTGTGAATTCAGGAAAAATTGATCAACACATCAGGAGGGAGGAAGTACGGGTCGGTTTCTAAGCTAGCTATTTCCAACTTTTATCAATCCCGCCTTCTATGAGCCCCAACCAGGTGTGTTACATTCACAAATTAGTTTGACTCAAACAAGAATAAATTGTACGGAAGAGGATTGGGACCACTGGAAAATAAATAAATAAAATAAAACAGTTCTGACTTTAATCTCAGAATTCTGAGATTAAAGTCAGAATTCTGAGATTAAAGTCAGATTTTTTTTTTCTATTTTCGAGTGGTCCTAATCCTCTTCCGCAAAATTGGCAAAAACAACTTTGGAAAAAAAAAATTTCAGGCGTTCTGTTCAATACTGCCGCCTTCACTTTTGACGTCCGCCATGGCGCCTAGAATTAGGCGCCATAACTAGATTTAGTTGCAAAGTGTCCAGTTAGTTTTTTTTTTTTTTTTTTCCAAACCTGGAGGTCAAGGTAACTCCAGAAATTCTGTTATGCTCCATAAACCACAAAGTAGCTTTTATTTAAACATTTGGTTGTGAGCAGAGGCTAGTAAAGTTACTGGATGAGATGAACTGTTTGCCCAGGCTGTGTGGCAGGAGCCCTTTTGTCCAGCTTAGCCACAACAGCCAGTAGTTTCTGCCAGGTTCATTAGTTGTCTTTCCATTTATGTTTATTGTGTTTGCATGTGTGTGTCTAGTTGTGCATATTAGGGTGTTTTTTTTAATTTTTTTTTTATTTTCTAACCTAACCGGTTTCTTGGCAATGTTTGCAATAACAGCAACAAATCATTTCTCATGTATAAAACATTTTATTTAAATGATGAATTAAATGAACTCACTGGAGTCCAGACAAGACATTTGACCAATAGAATACATAAAATATTCACATCAACATAAAAAGAACTGAATGTAATTATTTTTCTCAGAGTGGTGGAGCAAAACAACCTCCCTGTTTGTGTTTTCCTGCCCTGAATGCAATCTGTGGTCTTCAGACACAGCTTTGTTTAATACCCCATATTGTCACCTTCCTAAAAATAATGGTCTCTTTCATTTTTCACCAAAAGTGATTTTTTTTCTTGCCTAAATTATCTTTTCACAACAAGAAGGGGATTTCTTTTTTTTTTCTTTTTTTGTTGTTGCAAAAAATCACTTGTGGCAAAAAATGATTCAAGCCATTATTTTAGGGAGGTGATGAGATTTTAGTTTGCTTTGAAATTGCTGGACAAATGGACAAATGGTCAAGGATGTCTATTACTGTCCTTGTAATGCTGTTCTTGGGTATTACTCAATCAGATTTTTGGAATCATCTCAAATTATTTCAGTGTAAACAAGAATGGGAGTTTTAAGAAATATTCAACATTTTAAATGTTCAAGCCTTTTTGTTACTTCTTAGTTAATTTTGTTGTTACAGAGGACGATTAGGGTCGCTGATTTTTCTCAGAATTCTGATGATTTTTCTTAAATATCTCAGATTAAAGTCAGAATTCTGAGAAAAGAAAAATCACAATTCTTTTTTTTAATTTTCCCGAGTGGTCCTAATCCTCTATCATATTTTACGGAGCCTCCTAGGAGACATGGACGATTTCCTTCCTTCTTTTGTGTTACATTGCTATATGTTTTGTGTTCTCTCGCAGCTTTGCACTGATCCGTTCATGCGGCATAATTGAATACTGAAAATCTTATTTACGGTGGCCACTATACTTTGTGCTATAATATAAGGTTTTCATAAGGTTTTTCCATTTATGTTAATATCTCATATGTGAGATATCTGATGTTTTATATCCTTTGTCTTTAGGATAGAAATGTACCACAAACCTTGACAATAAACTGAAACTTTCCGTACGAAAGAAAGAGAGAAAAGTACATCCAAACTATTTGATTTTTGCATAAAAGAGTTAAAAATAAACCCTTTTTCACTGAGGCTCTTTAAATGTGTATGTATTTGAAATTTTAAATCAACATTTGTGACTGTGTACAAAATAGACCAAGGGTGTATTTGCTAATTTTATTGCGAGAAATGCAATGCAAAATGCAAAAAAAAAATAAAAAAATAAAATAAAATCCTGATTCCCCTTAGGGGGCTCCATAGTATTTTATTAACCCTTTTTGGTTTTGCAATATGTAATTTTTAAGGTGGGTGCTATTTTGAGAAGATATCATCTAAAGCATGAAACTCGTTTAAATAAAGAGTTTCAGAGAATAAATGTAAAAATATCCCAACAAAACAAAACAAAAGCACACATGCCAGACCTGGTAATTATCATTGCTGGCAGTGGGCGCGATTGAGACAGCAGCGCATCTGAGGTGAAGTGAAGGTAGATGCACTCCACCTTGATAAGAACAGCCCAGTGGGGATCTGACCACATGACCACCCTCTTTCTCATGCACTTCAAAAGGAAGTCGGCTTCATTAAAGCTCCGTGCCAGGAAACACGAGGAAGTACTACAAAGAGCTGAGGGTTTGTCTCTGCCTCTGTGGGGAAGCTCTTCTTACGAACACAGTGCAATTCAAAACAACAATTCATACGTTCTGCTGCATGCACTGAATATTAAAAGCATTTTGCAATAAATTTAAATGCAAAAATCAGAGGAAGCGTTAATTAGGAACCTGACGGTGTACGAGCTACTAATCAATCAAACAGCATGACGGCTCTTCCCTACTCACCGAACTTCAGTTGTGCGTTTAAAAAAAAACTGACAAAGAAAAGGGAGAGGTGAATGGAAAAAACTGAAGATTGCGTCTAACTTGTCTGTGCTTACAGAAAACGACTGTGTGTATGTAGATTTAATAAAAGACAACATGTGTTCCTTGAAGAGTTGCGCTCTGTGTGTCTGCGTGTGTGTACGCATGTTTGCTCATTTGTGCATGCCGCTGTGACCTCACGTCTGTGTGTGACAGTTTTCAGGTAGACGATGGTGTTTTATGACAAACGTGCTTCGAAAAATTATATTGTCTTCTCTGGCCTTTAATTGTTCAGCTGCGTATCAGTCTGTTCTTGTACTGTTTAATTATTATTAAAATAGCATAAATAGTACGCTCAGATGTGGCTCTAATTAAAATTCCTTAACAGCTGACAGGCTAAACGGAGCTGATTCTATGCCAAATAAAGATGCGCTGTAGATTTTAGCTTCAGAGAGTAAACACTGCCAACCAGCAAAAAAAAAGTGAGAACACAACACACACACACACACACACATACACACACACACACACAGAGTTACTTCTACTCTTTTACAACTTCACGACTGCAGGTGACACCGACATCGTCTGCTGCTTCACAACCACAGTGATCGACTTTCTTTTGCAAAGAATTTATAGTGTTAGAAAAGTAAAGTAATATAAAAAGTCAACTTAAGAAAAGCGCTAAACACACAGGAAGTGAATTACTGACTTCATTTGCATTTTACTCTTCAAACTTTCTTAGTTTGAATATCCAGATATATTTTTACTTTGAACCCAGACTTTCTCCTGAAATATTTTTGCTGTAATAAAAAATGTGTGGCTTTTCCTGGTCAGTCAGTTTGGATTGATTTGACTTAATCATGTACCTATGTGATTTATGCAGGTATGTTGTAACGTTGCTGATGCATTGAATGTTCTGTGTGCCATGAACACATCATCAAACACAAACACACAACGCTATACGCATACAGCTGGCAGTGCTTGCTAACCTACTGCAGTCCTGCTGCTTGGTCCCGTGTCGCTGTGTCACTGACCACGGCCCCTCCACCATGGAAAATACCAGAATTTCACACGTTGGCTGCATCCTGCACTAGCATTTTATTTAATTTTTCTATTCCTAAGTCTTTCAGCTCCACCCATCTCTTTCTCCTATCTTTGTTGCATGTTGGTGAATTTACCCCGGTCCTCTTTGTTCCTTTCTTTTTCAAATTGGGAGAGGATGCTCCTATCTCCCCTTAGTGTGCAAAGTATCACACTGACGCCTCCTGCAGCATTATGGGGTGAAAAAAATGAACCGATGAAAAAGAAACGCTGGCTGGTTAGTTTCTGGAAGAGTCCGGCAGCCTCTCAGACCTCCTGATGGCCTCTGGTGCAGCATTAGCTTTCTGACACACATAAGGTTTGTGTGAGTCCTCTTCATGGGTCAGTAGATTATCACACTGACCTAGCTTGTGATTTTAGGGGGACACTTGTTAGGTTTGCTCTTTTTTGATGTTCAAAGCTTAGATTATAGTTTTACAATCTAATCCTGCATCAAACTCTGTCCTGTCGGTGTCAGTGCTGCTTTGTCTACATGATATTGTTCATTAATATCCAAAATGACTGTTTTTAAGGAACTTCGTGAACTTATTTCTTATTCCCAGTGTCAGTGTTTCTGAGAAGTAGAACAGCATCCACAGAAAAAAAACAAAAAAAAAACTGCAGTGGAACCAAGACTCCAAGATTTACTATAGCTTCTTTAAATTACTTGAAAGAGCATTGATTGCAGTAATATTTCGGTTAATTATTAATTCCCTGTCTGGTCACATTAATTCTGAACGCTTGCTCAGTGCACTGCTGAGAGACTGGCAAAAACAAGAGTCCTGTTTTGTTTGTCAGAGACGATGAGGAGCCCGGATGGTGAATTATTCATCCGTTTCTTCTGCTCCCCACAAAGAACACGCTGTTTAACCCTGTCCACGTTTGGTTTAATCAAGACGCTTGGAAGCCGATTTAAGCATACAGTAACTGTGGAGAGCATAAATTGTTGATTATTGTTAGAAATCAAAAAGCAGCATTAGAGAGGTGAAAGTCGTGTCCTTGAAGTGGAGGGGAAGAGAAGCAGTTTTAGTGATGGATGCTGCGGTAATGTCTCCTACTGAGGAGTCGCTATTGTACTGCATCAGGCGAGGTTTCACAAGCTTTACAGCCGGCTGTGACTGTGACTGAAATGAATGCAGGAGGTTCTCCTCGCTGCCATTTCAGCTTTCGTAATGTTACTGGAACAATGGCTATTCTCTTTGGTAAAACTGCACAAAAGAAGCCAATTTAAAAACAAACAACAAAAAAAGTTTCATTCGAGACAGAAAACACTTTCTAGTAAATAAATTGGCTCACAAAACGGCTGGAAGATGGTGACGTTGTGTGTTTTGTGGGCTATGTATTTTGTCCAGGATTTATACAGTTACCAGGAAAAACCCCCTCCAGATTCTGCTGGAAATGTAGCCTGGAGACATTTTTAACGGACCTTTTCCTCTGTAGGATTGTGTTGTGTGGTACCTCTGCATGCACAAAAGAAAAGATAGCGCATGCCCTTCAAACAGGAAAAACGCTGCTGCTGGAAAAAAAAAAAAGTCTCCATCTGGTTGTAAAGGTTCTCTGAAAGTCATTGTGCAAGTAGATAACTCAGTTAAATGGAAAGCCCTGAGTTTATAGGTTGATTAATATCTGATGGTCCCTATAAATCTTTGTTTAACCTTCTTTGGTTTGGTTTCACCGGTACTTTGAGTACAGGCGCACCAATTCATTCAGCTCAGAACGACAGTGATACATGATGCTTCGCTCAGGGAAACTGATCAGCTTTAGTGGTCTGTAAATTTTTTCCATTTTTATATATATATATATATATATATATA
>NW_015113558.1:169619-171375 GCF_001443285.1 Poecilia latipinna
GCAAAACTTCATAGATGTTCTCTGGTTTAATTTAATATTATACATTTGATGCAAATGAAATTTCAATTAATTACTTGCTGCTTGCAAGGAAATTGCTTAAGCTTTGATGAAGAGCTGAAACTACCAGTTTTTTTTTTGTTTTTTTTGCTAATATTAATAGGACTGAGTTTCAACCAGCTTGTTTCTGTCACACCAAGAAAAAAAAAGCCCCTACTTTTGGATAAAACATACAATAAGCTTTTCAAGATCTTTAATATATGGGGTAATATGTACGACTTATGTCCAAAGGATTAATCTGAGCAGTTTGAAGGAGTAACGTAACAGACTTTAACTACAACAGACATGTTTTTCAAGTCATTAACGTGTTGCATGGTAATAGAAGGAAAACATTTTATGCAGAATGCCGAGTGTTCTTGAAAATACTCTTCGTCGATGAATATGCTTGTCTCTGTCGCCGAGTTTGTGCATAATGTGAATCAATTAATTTGCAATGTGAAATCGTTGTGCTAGTAGATCCCATTGGAATCCTGCCTTCAGCTGCAGCACCTCAGCTGTGTGTCCATCCACTGAAATGAGCCTCTGCCAAGGATCCGAGATATTTGGAATCAAAGTATTGTCCGCGATTCCATCTAATAAACATCGCTGGAAGAGTATAAGTAGGCATTTAGAAAATCATTTTTTTAAAACATGAAACGAAGCAGTTGAAGGCTTTAGAGACGCATTTCTTACAAAGCTGGGTCGAGGCATTAAAGAGTAAATTATAAAGGTATTTTGACACTGATCTGTACTGTAGATAACTTTAATCATTGTTGATTAGAGTTAGTATTAAGCTGGATTTCCCATCAAATATATTATATTGCACAACTTTTACCATTAAGCAGTGTGTAGATTAGCTTTTAAATAAGAGATCCTATTAGTATTCTACTGACCTGGGCTATTTCTGCAGAAGCTTTGCATGGTTCTCTCTCCTGGTGCTCTGGCTTCCTCCCACAGACCACAGACATGGCTGGTAGGTCAATTGATTACTATATATTGCCCTTGTGTGTGTGTGTGTGTGTTTGCATGGTTGTTTGTCCTGTGAATCTCCATGCTGCTCTGTGCCTTGCACTATTACAGACTTGCACAGTAGCATTATAAACTTTGCTTTTTTTTTTTTTTTTTTTAATTTAGCCAACCAATGAAAAAACTGAGCCTCAAGTAACAAGAGCAGTGGTGTTCTTGTGTTAAGTTGTGGATTTGATTTAAAAGCTAAAAACTTTCATACCTGAATAAAATCTTCCTTCAGTGAAACTCGCCTTTTTCAGACATTTTATAATAAATCTGATGCTTCTGGTAAAGAAAGTCCACATTTGCTGAAATGGTGAGATCTTATCGAGTTTTAAATTTGCTATAGAATAGTAAGTTGTGTCTGAGGGCCATATTATATATAATGCTGCCTTCGAACGAAAGAAAGACACCATTATATATTGCAGCCTTGTATAATAGTTCCCTGGTGCAGAAAAAAAAAAAAAAACTAAAAGTGTGAATCCTAAAGACTCAGGTTGCACAGTAATGGAATGAAGATCAGTTGTTGATATTTTTTTTTCTGTTTCTTTTTCCCCCCCCAAGATGTAAAACCATCTATCCACAGCTACTGTATTTGTAGTTAGTATAAAACCTAATTCTGCATTATTTATGATTCAAATTGGATAAATGAAAACAGTGATTTTTATTTAATCATTCACAAATCTTTAATGGATATGATCCGTGTTTGTTT
>NW_015113558.1:176469-230271 GCF_001443285.1 Poecilia latipinna
ATGCCTCTAAGGTCTAAATCTCTGTGCAGACCTTTCTGTGAACTCTGGATGTTTTCTGTGTGCGTGTTTGGAATTTAAAGAGAAAAGTGAGGAATGCGAGCAATATAAACCATCTCAAAACTTTGAACCGTTCTGATTCTTTTTTTTTTTATTATTATCTTTATTTATGATTTTTCCATCACAAAGTCCAAAGACCTTCTTAAAAATCCAGCTGAGAGATATGAAGGCTTATTTATTGAAAAATAATCTTGTGAGCTGCCCTGTGTGTTTGTCCTTTCTTCTCAGAGAGAATAATCGCCGATGCCGCCTCAGAATGAGGGCGCAGTCTGAAAAATATCCATCAGTGCAAAGAAGGGTCGAACAGAACGAGAGATGAGCTGTGCGTCCATCATCCTCTGTCTGAGTGCAGCGTGGAGGTCGGACACTGACCTGAGGTTGCCATCTCCATGACAACTCCATCGTGGAGTGAGACCGTATGCCCAATATTATGGAGGTGAAGCTTCAGGATAAAATATTTGATGTGTCTTCACTGTGCGGGTAACGTGAAAGTTTACTGGCTTGAGGTGTGATTGCCGTCAGTCGCCCCCTGCGGCGACCGCGGCCCTCACACCAACGATTCATTAAACCATCCGGCAGCAGTTCAAGGTCAAGCTCTTTAGCTTCCCTCTTTAAATCCAAGTCTTTTGTTTTTGTGTTGCTCCCCATCATTATAAGCAGTCTCTGCAAAGAGCCACCTGCCCTCGAAGGAAGTCCCTGCAGGGGCAGAGGCGTCTGTATTTAGGAGAGTGGCCCGCGCAGCTGAACAGCAACGGCTCCCTCTGAAGGCTGCACTCCCGACGCATCACGGAGAACGCCGGGAGGATGTGGTTGATCTCCGAGTCCACCACCTCGCACTGCACCTCCAACCTGAGGGGCAAAACACCAGAGCGCACGTCTGAACACAGGAGGAAGCTACAAGTGAGGGGCTGTAAGCACAAAAAGTATACTTAAAAAAATGTGATTATGCTGTTTCACTAATCAAATCTCTGCCTTTGCCGTGTAGATGTACTACTTGGTAGGCTGATTGAGGAGTAGAAAGTCAAGTTGGGCTTATAATTATTATGGGTGAAAAGCAAACGAGTTAGAAAAATGTAGCTTCCTGGGTGTCAACAGGCGCCTTGTTTCTTAAACACACTTCTGAGTTGATTGTTTAAAAAATATGCGTCGTTTATTTCTAGTGAAAACTCAGAACAATAGCTATAAATCTCATACAAGTTAGATGAAAACATAAAATGTATTTATACTGATCTTACAAGTTCAAAAAGTGGTCAAAAAATCTCCCGTCGTCACACCGGAGATTCGACAAAAAAAAAAAAAAAACTCTCCTGAGGTATTCTTAATCTAATTAATAGCAGGATCTAAAAGTTACCAAAGTAATCCTAACTATTTTGGTTCCAAAATAACTTAAGTATATTTAAACTGCCTAAAGAAAAACTAAAGTAATAGAAGTTATGATTTGCAAAAATTGAGCATAAACGGCCACAAAAACAATATTGCAGTGTTTAACAATGACATCATTCTTTCCTGTTTTTCTAATATTATTCATCTGTACTTTGAAGTACAAGTTTATTTAGAGAAAATAAAAAAAATAAAAAATACTCACTATTATCACATTACAAATGCAATGGAACGACATTATTTAGGAGGAGGAAATTAACCGAGCGTCGAGAATGAAGAGCAGAGCAGAAGGTAAACAAATACTGGAGCATGAAATAATCCCAGAAAGCTGAGGAACTGAGCTGCTGTCTGCAGGGAGACGTTAGGAGAAGAGAGTCACACTCCGAGTTTTCCATCCCCTTCTGATGGAAAATTCCTAAAAACTTTTATGTTTGCTTACTAAAATGATTCTGAGCCGACATGCGACTGTAGAAATTCGGATCCTTAACTCACTCCGACTCAGTCGAAGCTTCATGGATGTCCTGATCAAGATTTGTTTGATTCGATGCTAATCTGAGCCATTTCACGTTTCTCGCTGATGCCGTTTTCTGATTTGAAAGTACATTCAGTGAAACCAGAAGCTGAGTATATGCGTCAGAGAGCATTTCATCAGCATTGGTGCTGGACTCGCTCAGAGGTTTTATTCGTTATACTGCAATTTTCTCTAAATGTTTGTACGGTAACCCAACAAGAGTTTCTTCAGAACAGCCTCAAAGTGATAATTTTATTTAGTTAAAAAGCTGCTATAATGTTTCTGACAACACATCCATGAAAACAGTCATAGCTTTGTTTCTACAGCTGACTCAACATTCTTAAATAAACTCACGTCTTGCTCATTCATAACAGATTGTTGACGTCATAGGCTAACACTAGAAAGCTTTCATACGTCTCTTTGTTAAACGACTCATTGATTATTCAGCACCTGAAGCGTTTCCACATGATGGTGTGCTCACAACTCTTACAGCAATTATTGTCACCTTGTATTTTTTTTAATGGCTTGAAAGGATGCAGACGGACAGGAAGCAGCAGCAGCAGCCAAATCAGTCTCTGATTCACTGTGAACCCCATTTAAATGAGTGAACAGCACGTTAAAAAACAGATTCTTGAGACTGAAAAAGGAATGTTTATGGCTTTAGATGTATCTGATCTGAACAAAATGTGGCCAAAAATAGCAGGTTAAACAGGTGAAAAATGTTAAGGGTTTAGTAAGAGACATTTTCCCTTTGTAGACTTAATTTGTCTACTTAATTTGTCTACAAATTAAGTAGACAAATTAATTTAATTGTCTATGAAGGTGAAACATATTTCACCTTCATACCGAGGTGAAATATGTTTATATTGGAATAACTTTGTTACAAAAAATGTAATGTGTTGATCTGGACTCCGATCCGAAACATGAGATTCGACTGGGACATAAAAATGCTGCTGACTTATAGAGGATGAAGGCAGTTTTGTGCTTTAAACAGTTAAGTTCCTGTGCTCCAGTATAATGTGTCCACTCCTACCCCCGCAGAGCCTCCTTGTTGTTGACGAAGCGGAAGTGAGCGGGTTCGCAGATGAAGCCAGCTGACTGGCAGGCCTCAACACAAGACTGGCCCTCCTGAGACACCAGCAGTCGGAGAGAGCTGAGAGGAGGCCAAGCCGCGGGAGCCGTCACGTTGGACGCCCAGCCAAGGGCCGTGGAGTTGGGCAGGGGCACAAACAGAGGTCTGATTACCCGGCTGCCACTGGCTGATCCCAGTCTGGAGAAATTGGCTGGAATGAAGGGAGGCTCTGGCACACAGAAGTCCTAGAAAAAAAAAAAGAATAGAATCAAATTAGTTGTGGTGTGAAGCTTCAAACTAGTAGAAGAAGACCTTATATAAGTGATTTACTGTCTCTACAAGACTGGCTTATTCCTCTGTGGAGCCAGAAAATGCTTTTCTCCTCAGTGATACGGGCCTTTTGTGTGCTGCTTTATAGCTTCTGCTGCTCTAACAGAACAGTTATGGTTACATCTAGGACATTAACAGCTTTGCTGTAAGCTGCTGTTTCCCACCTTGAAAAGCATTATTTATTATTACTACACATAATGAACTGAGGATTAGATAAGGAGGAGCAGCAGATGCAGAGCTCGGCATAAACTGCCCAGAGGCACAGCAAGGTGAAGTTGATTACTAATGCCCCTGATGGGTCCAAACTCATTAAATCCGTTAAACACAACCATCACCATTTACACAACTTGTAAAAGGTTACACATTTACTTGTGGGGTAAAAACAGGTTTATGTTTTTTTTTTGACAGATCTCAGTGAGATGAAAGGAAAACAAACTGTGTTTCAACAGGTGTGACAAATATACGTTTGTTCAATGCTCTGCAAATGTATTTGCACCTTTTAAACCTTATCAAAGTTTGTCCAGTTACAATTGTGGCTAGGGGTTAAGTCTGATTACATCGATTTTAACGTGTTAAAACTGTGAACACAATCACTGTTTTTTTTTATTTTTTAAATCAGTTTCCAAAGCGGAGCATTTGCATTCGCTTTCCTTGTATTTCTGTAAATCCAACGTACAAGAGACGACAAAGCTGCTTCTGTTTCAAAATACGATCGGATGCGACGCTGGAAGAGACCGTTATTGTCCAACTTGTCCAAAAAGATTGGAGTTGGTCTATTACTGAAGAAAAAATACCATCTCAATGCAAAACATGCTGCTGCAAGACCAGACAATCCTCATGCTAATGTCACAGTCCACATTTATAAAGGTGTATTTTTTCTAACGAAGTTAAACCAACAAAACACTTGAAAGTTGAATAAATATATTATTTGAAGGTTAAATCACCAAAATAACAGATTAAAAACATGTTAAGTATTAAAAATGTTCTAGTTGAGCTCACATGTCTCAATAATTCAGCAGCAAAAAGGATTTTTGAATTGAAATAAAGAAAATTATTACATCAAAATACGGTTAGTTGCAATTAGAATCATAAATTTTAATACAGTCCCACCGTCACTTAAAATGTAAGGTGATGAAGACATAAGAATTATTTTGTAAAATAGATTTTTTGCTAATAAGCTCATTGCAAACAGTGGCTGAGTGGATCTTACCTGATTCTGTATGTAGGCGTGAACTCTCTCCAGCATCCCCTCACATGTGTACTCATAAGGCAAGTAGGGCTCAACCTGGAAACCGCAAGCAAACGCATCCAACCGGAGGTTTATTTTCATGACGTTTTGCCAACATTAACATATACTTTTGTTTTGATTTTCATTGTTCACACTAATTGCCGCGAATTGCCTCCTCTTCTTGTTAATTTCAGCGGATGAATGTTTCCATTGTCAGGTTCTGCAAAGTCTAATCACAGTGTGTCACTGCGTTGAAATTCATTACGCTTTATTTGCATACCAATAGATCAGCCCATGCTGTGAAGTACAAGTTTTATAACTAACACACACTTTTGATTGGCCTAATTAGCTGTGTGCTTGAAAGACGATATATCACTGGTGTTCCTTTTTATGTCTAACTCACGCTGACGGACTGCCACAAAGCCGGATGAACGTAAAACAGCCAAAACTGGAAAATTATGTTGATTACGCTGGATCTTAGAGATGTTTTTAGGCCTGCATTATGGACGAAAATACTCGAGCACCATCCAAAAAAAAAAAAAAAAAGACAGACAAAGACACTATTGCTCAAAATGTTCCTCTGAAAGTGCAATAAAAATGTTCTAAGAGCCAAACGGGGAACCAATGAAATGGTCAGCTGATTGGTATAGAAAAATGATCAAAAATGTGTGAAAAGCAAGCAAGAAAAAAACCTTACAAAGACATAACAGACACAAAGAATGCAAGGAAAAACAATTGACAGAAAAAAAGATAAAAAGACGAAACAATAAAAAGTCAAAAGGATAAAATGAAAGAGAAGATAAAAAGAAAGGAACAAGAAAGAAAGAATGGGAAAAAGAAAGAAAGGAACGAAAAGGATTTATTGGAATATAAGAATCTGTCGGCCGGCCAGAGATTGCTTTGGCCTGCCTGACTGAGCATGAACCTCTACATCTCACAGCGTGTGTGTGAGCTTACGTGCGCGTCTTCACGCTAATGGCTGTAATGTGTAGGTAAGGCCCTGTGTCAGCTGTGTGTGTGTGTGCACGGGGATATCATCTGAATGTGGGTGTGTTTGCTGAGGCGTTGTGCCTCCACTGAAGGGTGAAGTGGTCCATCAGCTCTTTCTCAGAGGAGATGGAGACAGCGCCGTCAGCTAGTGCTGCAGAACTCAAGCTTGTCTGACAACACAGACAAGATGGAGCAGTGGGATCATCCACACACCCACACACACACACGCACGCACACAGGCGTGCTACATCATAGATGTCACCTTTTGTTTAATTTCCATGCCGACTTGATCTAGTCTGCTGACTTTACAAAACGGTTAAAGGGGCATGCAGACAGCCGTCTTCCTGTTGTTTCGCTTCATGCAGGATGGACTGGCTGGCTTGGACTGGTACTGATACGACTGTATGTCAGTGGAGAGAATGCGTTATTGTGGAAAAAAAAAAGACAATAAATGTGCCTATCTGTGTATTAAAATGGGTTCTGCAGAATTACTGGCTGCCCCGCCAGAGTTCCACTACATGACAGAAAATGAGTTCAGGAGGTCTGGGAGAAAGCAGGACTGACTTCTCAGATGTTTTTAAGTTGTTTAAGCTGCTCAGAAAAACTTTGTGTTTGGGTGAAACTAGCTAACCATCCACAAAGGAAGTGCAGGAAGTGGACTGAACTGAGCAGAACCAAATGAAAGACAAGTGGCGCAACGATAAAGTCCGAGAATAAAAGATGTAGTAACATCAGAAGAAAGTCATAACATTATGACTTTATTCTTGTACAATGTTATTCTCTTAGTATTTTATTAGTCCGTCATAATAACTAGAGATGAAAGAAGGAATCATGTGCTGACCGAAAGGGGACAATTTTCAGCCAGATTAATAATCGAACAGTTAGAAATTAAAAATCCAACGTTTTCTGATCAGTGAAAACATCAGACATAAGGGCTTACAGAAAACACAATATTTCATGTGTTTATGGGATGTCAGTGCAGGAAAACGGCTAATAATTATATTATTTGTGCCATTACTCCTGCGAACAGATGTCCTATTATCACCGTCTAATTTCATTAACACCGTTTGAAGCAGCAAGTGGTGTCTGTGAACGTCTCACGATCTCCAACCACCTCTGATAGGCTCACAGCAGGCAGGTCAGCACAACACTTACAGAAGGATTCATTAACACTGGAAACTGACAGAGCTGAGATAGCAACGGCATTTATAGATTCTGCAGAAACGTCAGGTGTAAGCGCGCCTACGTTTGGGCGTTGACCGCCTTAAATTCTGTCACGGATAAATATAAAAAGCAACAGAAGAATAAAAAGACAGTGATAGCAGTTTGTTTTGCGCTGATGTTGATCCATTATATTAGCAAAATAATCAAATCAGGAGTGGACCTGATCAAGTCTAAGTGTTTTCAATGAGGTTTTCATAACGTTTTATGTGTTTTTTCCCCCCCCAACTCTTGGCCTGGCTCAAAGCTCAAAGCAGGAAGCAACCAGTTTATTGATGCCGGACACAAACAAACAGGCAGAAGTTTCAGTGTAGCACTGGAACCTGCTGGGTGATCACATATTGATTGATTACAACAGTATAAAACAGCAAGTCTTTTATTAAGGTGATTCAGTTTGTAAGACATGTTTATTCACCGTTACTTAAAGTTCGTACCGGTTTTCAGTTTTAATGAGAGCTAAAAGCTTTTGAGAATCCCCCAAACTTCATTTCCATCTGTGTTCGTTTTCCCATTTCTTTCTATTTTTGTTCTCATCCTCTCCGCTTGTGTTTGTGCTTTCTAGAAAGATTTAATCTACCCAGCTGACTCCTTAATTAACCTTTCTGCTGCTCCTGGCAGTCGCTGGCATTCTCTTATTCTCTATCAGCTCTGCATTTCTCGCACTCTGTAATAGCCATCTGCTTCCTACACGCAGAAATAACTAAGGCTCTGGAGAACCCCAGGGTTGTAAAGCTTGGCTGCTGTTGTGTCAAAGTTTAGGAACCGTTAAGCAAAGTTTAAAGGAGGCAGATAAGGCCTTGTGCTTTATTTACAGACTTTCAAGAGAGAGAGAGAAAAAAAATGCAGCGATTTTTATATTACTTTGAACATCACAGAGTAAAAATGTGCTATTGCGTTATTAGCTGGGCAACAATTTATTTTACAGTTATATAATAGGATGTTTGTCAGACAGACATTTCTATTAAATATCAGAGCTGAGTGTGAAGATGAAAGCAGTCATGTTCAGACGTTTAAAAAACGTTTGAGCGTCAGAGATGGAAAGGGATTTAAAAGTTGTTTAATATTTTTTCTTTCTCGTCTTTGGCGAGTCTGACAGTACCTTAGTCCTCATGATTTCCTTGACAGCAGAATCGAACTCGAGGGAGTTGTTGTAGTCGACTGTCATGACGTACGGCCTGCCTATGTACTCCTCTGCATACGGGTGCTGGGAGAAAACCTTCAGGAAATGCAGACGCAGGGTGTTAAACGTTTTAATTTACCTTATCTGCCACTTGTGATCACGAGAAAAGCTGTAAATGCATTGAAAAAACAACATTTTGCAAAAAAAAAAATACACAGAGCATATTTGAAGTTCTCACAGCTGACTCATAAAATATAAATTGCAAGCAGGTATTTGAAATAATCTGATGAAAAACGAAGGATTTTAAATCATGGCCCTGGAAAGTCCTAACTTCTGTCTGAAAGGAAGAGCAAAGCCTAATGAGGTTACCTCTCTAGATGTAGGTTTTCCTCTGAAGAACTCATGATTCAGTGAACTGTGGGGTGGCTGGAACTTTGGCTGCAGGAAAATGCAACCATTGGCTATTGCTTCAAGAGGGGCGGGACCTTCGTACGGAAACCCAAAACCAATGAAGAGCTGGAAAAAAAACAACATTAATATGCTTGTAACCCAAGAATAAACAACTGCATCTATTTCTAAGGTTTGTGAATTAATAGAAAGGTTGTGACGGGTGAGAATTTGTCAAATCAGAGCTGCTCCAGTTGCTTGCCTTGGCCTTACGGAGAAGCTGCTGCAGCTCGTGTTGGGGCAGCAGACCGTGGTTCTTCACAAAGGCCGGGACCTCCGGTGGTCTCTGGGTCTCGTAGTACACCGTCCCATGGACCTCCATGTACTTATGAAGGATTTCCAGGAAACTGTCTTTGCCCTGCTGGATAAAAAGACAGGAAACAAAGACGGGAGATATCATGGATTAGACATGAAGGCAGGAGGCTGGATGAAAAAGAAAAAGAACCCACCTCTGAGGACAGTATGATTAAAGAGTTTGAGAGCAAGTAAACTGTGCCGAGTCTGTTTTCTTTTATCTTTGTGCAAGCTGTCTCCGTGTGTCAGCTTCTGTCTGGATATGTCAGCTTCCCTCCACATCTAACACTATATTTACTCTCTAGATGCATCTTAAAGAAGACGCTACTGTGATGTGGAGGCAACTCGTGTTCACATGATCATATTTACAGATCCAGCAGAGAGAGAAAAACCCAGATTTCTCCAACTCTGAGGTGGAACAAATTAAGAGCAGCTTTCTCTTTTTTCGAGTGACACAGACACATACCTGCTTTCAGTAAAATCTTTCTCCTGGTTAGGACTCAATTTCTTTCATGGGATTTCTATTTGTGTAATTGGACTTGCTTACAGTGTGATTTAAGTGCAGTAAGTAGATAAGTATCAGACGTCTTGTTTAAAATCTTCTCATGGACGTCTAACAGTTAAACTGAGAAAACAGCCAATTCACAATAAATGAATATATCTAGACGTTTATGCATGAATCCAAACATTTTTTTTTTTGTATATCAATACGACAACAACCCTTTGGTGTCATGAATCAGTGTTTTAGATTTCTTTTGCGTCTGTTTATTACACTTAAACGTTTAAGATCATAAAACTCATTTCGTTCATAAAAGCTGGCAAAGCATTTCAACAACTGTGCCGCTGAATTGTGTTAAAAACAATTATTTCTTATCGTTTAAATTTTTTTTAATCATTTTTTTTATTTTTCCAAAATTCTCAGTCTGAGATTTTGGTACTGCAGTAAAAGATTCATTTATTTTAAACATGTCCTATCAGAGTTCATTTCAATAATTAGGGTTTTTAACGAAGCATGACATAGGGTGCGTTCACACTGCAGCCTGAAGTGACCCAATTCCAATTTTTTTACGTAATGCGACCTGTATCCGATCTTTTCATGGCAGTGTGAACAGCACAGGTCGGATTCTTTTTCGAATGTGTCCCATATCCGATACGTATCGGATTCAAATGCGACCTAACGTCCAGGTCGCATTCATCCGAACTGAACGTCACTGATTCTCAACAAATCTCACTATTCTGCGTCCTGATAAGCGCAAGTGGGAAGAAAAACAACAACCATGACGGACAATATGAGCATTAAGTTGTTAATATGCTGCTCCGGCCGGACAACAACTTATAATATGCAAGCTAAGCTCCACCGTTAGCCTCCATGTTTACTTCCGCAAACACTGAGCACTTCTTCTTTTTATGGCGGTTGGCAGAACACTGAGAACGCTGACGCTATGGCGCCCTCTACTGCGCATGCGGGACACTTTCAGGTCGTTTGGCCGTTTACACTGCAGAGCGCATACAGGTCGCATTTACTGGCAGTGTGAACAACCCGGCAAAAACATTGGAATTGCCAAAAAATCGGAATTGAGTGACTTCAGGCTGCAGTGTGAACGCACCATAGATTGCAGAAATCCTCGGATTAAGAGTTAGGATCTGATATTTTTTTCATGTTCTGCTCACCACCAGTTGTGTACACATCCTTACTTATCAGTCCAAAGAAACAAATTCATCATGTTCTGTGTCTGAACACCAGAACGGCACACTTTAAAGGCATCAATTAAATACAGAACCTACAACAACCAGCAACAGTCAGTTAACAACCAAAACGTAACCATGAAAACGGAGTGCAACCCAGACCATTAAATTGATCTGCCAGCTGGTATTAAGCAGCTTACTATATCCCTCTGTTGTGTGGCGCTCCCCCTCCTCTCCTCTGCAGCGAAGTAACTAGAGTGATCAATAGTTTCCTCTGTGAGGATTTTCCCAGCCAATTAGGAGATTTGCTCAAGCGCTAAGTGCTGCAGACAATAGCGATGAACTTGGTAGTGAAACAGAGGCATGTAAGGGTGCAGATTTCTTAACTTCATGTAGTATTTCTCTCCCTAAGTGTGTGCATGTGAGCATGAATCAGGAACGGGACGAATACAGAGCAAGTCCAAATAGACAGGTGTTTGTCCCTCATGTTTTAAATCTATTTCCTTAAGATGGAGCTTCAGGAAGAAGCTTGAAGGACTTTGGTCTGTTTAGTTCAGATTGCAGGGCATATTAAGGTGGATAAATGGAAACTTGATGCTTAACAGATCACCAGAAGACACACGTCTCATCTGAGTAAAGTCACCTGACCTGACATGCATCTGTTTTTGACAGTGCAAGTGGAAAACCTACGCATGCACAGGAAGAAATGGAAAATAAAACAAACTTAACCTCAACACTCTTTTTATTCAAGGCAATAATGCTTGCCTTGAAGAAATGCTTGCACAATCATTGTGCAGCGTAAAAAAAAGATACATTCTGTAGTTTTTGAAAATGTGATTTATCTCATCTCAGTACAATGATGATGATGATCAACAAACTTGCACTTCCTTTGAAAAACTGGTTTTATCATCAGTCGCTTTCTGTCAGACAATAAAAAGCTTAGAATTTTAAATAATACCAAATATTACTGTGACTGAATAATCCAGTTAATTTCACAGCTAAGTATTTCCAACTCCCTTTTGCTCAGCATTAATATTTTATAGTCAGTTATTTTCAGTAGTGCAGGACAGAGGGACGGTATGACAGAAATGGAGTAACAGGTGAGAAATATATTTGTAGTCACACAGTTCGGCAGATTAAACCATATTTTGAACAAATATTTTCTGTTGTAATTACCTATAATTACCTGTGCTTGACATTTAAGTTCTTTGCAATAGTACTCACAACAGTATTAACAACAACAACGTTTTTTGTTGGGACTTCATATAGTAAACCAATAAATATTTGTGCATAATTAGGAGCTAGAACCAAAATCAAATATAGTTTTCAAAGTTTTGTTTCTTTACAAAAATCTAAAAGGTGTTCAGGATGACAACTTTGATTTCATAAATATAGGCTACATAGTGTTGATAAATTATATATAGCTTTACAAAAAAAAACAAAAGAAACACTTGACTTACCTGAAGCTAATCAGCATCCAGTCAGGTTCAATAGTCCACAGCAGAGGACAGAACAAAACAGAAGAAAAGAAATTCAGAAAATATTTGCAGCTAACAAAAAAGATGGAGCTAAAAATAATGAAACAAATGCTTTCGTCGACACACTCACAGGTAAAGCATTGCACATTTTCAGGACCTTATGATCTTTTATACGAACAGATATGTTGGACTCACAGTGGACTGACTGACAGGAGGCAGTAAACAATGTCTTCATAATTATTTTAAGAATGAAGGCGCCGCAGTGCTCCGTCTACTTAATGTGGATGAGGAAGCAGGCGGCTTCTAGAGGAAAATCGTCTGCAAATTAAAGATGCACACTTGAGCATATAAAAGCCCCATGAAGCCGAACTGTAATGACACTAACAGTGGGATGTGTAAAACGCTGTCAACGTTTTCTTGTCATAACACAGCAGGAGGCAAGTTGCAGTACTGCATACTAGTACTTAATAAATGTATTATTTGTGGAAAAAATAATCCATTAAAACGACCTTCTCATTTACTGTGTAGTATAAACAGTGGGTATTTCCTACTATATAATGTACGTCTTGAAAAGATGAATTTTTTAAAGTCAAACTATTGAACTTCAGAACAAAGTTACTGCTTTGGCCTGTAAGCTCATTCAGAAGATGTTTTCCATCTCAACTCCTCTTCTGGTTAAATAAGTGTTACAAAAATATTGAATTTGTTTCAAAAGTACCTCCAACTGTGGAGGAAAAGGGAAAACCTGCAGTCATTTCAGGTAATGAACCATTTACTTCTTTAAATGGAAATCCCTGTATGCCACAATCTGTGCTGTAATTGCATCTTTTTCTTTTTTTTACTCGTTTTTAGATAAACACATTTATGATCCACATCCATTTGACAGCCAGAGGTGACCCTGTTTAGATGCTTGTTGGCACAAATGTTGAACTGATAAAACACATGCCAACAACTCCATGCATTTAAGAATCTGGTAAAGAAAACATAAACACAAAATCAACATCAAAGTTTGGAAGCGGCAACATCATGGTGAAGCTCCACCAGATGAACCAAGACATTATTGATAAAAATCTGCTGCAGACTTCCAGGACAATAATAATAAATATGAAATGAGAATGCATGTATTGGCAAGACAACAATTTTACACAAACAACAAATAAAAGTCTCAAGAACATAAAGCTGCTTATAAGGTTTGAATCCTGCATGAAAAAGTAAAACTTAAGAGTTCACAGAATGGAGTAGAAGAATTTAGAAGTTTCTCCAAAGAGTCCTGAAGCTTCCATCACCAGCAAAGGTTTTTGTACAAAGTAATGCATACATTTTAAAGAAGCAATTTTCAAAAACCTTAACGGGGCGATAAACGCTAAAGCACCGTTCTTTACTTGCCTGTATATCAGGTTATGTCACCAGTTCAGCAGAGATGCTAAAATATGGATTGTTAAGAATCATGGAGGTTGTGAACAAATTTAACCCTTTCATGCATGAATTATGATCCTTTGTATCAGGATTTTTTTCCCTTTTTTTTTTGCCTTTCTTAAGGCATAAAAAAAGGTAGGAAAAAAAATGTGTAAAATTGTAATTCTCTCCAAATACAAAGTTGATATTTGAAAAATACATCAGTAGTGTTGTTTTTTAGGGGTTTTCTGATGTCACAATATTTTTTTTTTTTACCTGCAAGAGTCGTCTACAGTAGAAGGAGGGACCGGGTCGGTTGGCATGCTTTTTTGTCTGTCAGCCATATTGGATTTAACAAAATAATTTCTTGTATTTGCAGCTGATGGCCAGTAGTTGATGGTGTATTTTATGGTGCGTTAGTGTCCACTTCAGTGGTCTGTGTGCATTTATGACATAAAAATCCACAAGAAGCACAAGAAAATGGCTTTTAGCCATAGCTGTCCACTGTAGTGACCACTATGCATGAAAGGGTTAATTTTTTTAATCCAATAATTATCTTACCTCTAGGATGATTATATAATCAAATTAATTTAATTATTGATAAATGCCGACTGATGAAACCACCAGCGTCTAACCCATCCGATGACACCATGCATGATGCCTGATTATAAATCATTTTAATCAAAGGATATTAGATGACTGTGCAGAATATAAATGGCAATCACAAGCAAAGGGTAAATAGACCTTGCTGAAGCAAAAAAACAAAAACAAGCGTCATCTGTGTACATCATTATTTTGTGCTTAGTACCTTCCACATGCTGGCTTCTTTCCCATAGACCACAGCCATGTTGTTGACTTTGTTCTGCTGGATGCTCCTCTTCTCCGTCTCGTTCAGCTCCTCCGAAACGAAGCCCATGAAGGAGTTGTCTGGTGTGTGGGCTGAATGTGTGCGAGTGGATGTGTGAAGTTAGTGAAAGTAGCCGAATGGTGAGAAAAGTGAAAAGAATGCAGGAACAGATAAAAAAAAGGAAAAGACAGCGAGGAAAAAAGGCTTTATTTAAAGAGAGAGAGAGAGAATAAGACGGATGCAAGGAAAATTCACTCCATCCTTTTGCACTTTGGCTCGTTGGTTCAGTGACTGTGAATGTCGCCCAAGTATTATAAATTGTGACTGTCACACGGCCAGCTGTGGTTTTGGGCATGGCAAAGTCTAACATAGGGACTTGCATAGTAAAATATACATGCTAAGCACATTTATGTGTTTTGCTCAGTGAGTTCAAGCAATTTGACATGATAAAAACAAACTGCACATATAATCCTCTGCTACCGACTTCTTTTCTTTAAGCCAAGTGCTTATTATTCCCCCTTTTTTTTTGCAGAGCGCATTTTCAAGTATTGAAGAACTGCAATAAAAGCAGCGCCGCCACGCTCTCATAAGTATGAAGGTTGAGTCACTCATTATAGCTTTGGCCGGCGTGGAACGTGGGTGTCTACAATATGCTGTATATTGTCGATATAATGATCCTGCAGCTGAGCGCCAGCTATACAAGGCTGCTGACAGCTGAATGTGAAAGCACGAGACGGTTAAGTAGTCAATGTCTCAGCCGGGAAGTGAGGAGACAGACGGCTCTGAGGGAGGATCAGACCTATTGTGCAGCTCATGAGAGGGGAAAAGAAAGAGACGAGAACAGGTACAGCTTAAAGGGACGCTGTGCTGAAAATAGAAATGTGAAGCACATTCTCCAAAATGAAAGTGAACAACCAGCAAAACCTGTCAAAAGAAGTGAAAAGACTAGTTTGAAGTCATTTCAGGTTGCTAGAAAGACATTTTCTGACGGTTGTGTGCGAACACCTACGGGTGTTTAATGCCACAAAGAGCAAATTCCTAATGTGAGACAATATTTTAATGATGTGCAGTAATCAGCTCTTTAAAAGGGAGGCAAAGCAAAGCGTTTTATTTTCACCAACAGGGCAATTCAAAGTCCTTTAAATGAATATAATACGACAAACACACAAAAACATTATGCTGCAAAATTAAAGAAAACAAAGGCAGTGTTAAAACAGACTCCATTTTATGATGCTCCAGTTGTTATTAATCAAAGCCTTGATTTAAACAAACTCAGTGTTTCAGCCGTTTCGCAGTTTTCTGGAACTTTGTTCCACATTAGAGCTGCATCGGAACATGGTTCTTGAATGCAGAGCAGAACTGAACCAGAAGACCTGAGAGGTCAGCAAGGTTGATGCGACGATGACAGAGCTTTAAAGTATTTTGGTGGTAAGCCATTCAGTGATTCATAAACTAACTAAAGTATATTCTCTCAGCTACGTCTGGGAAATAACGCCCGATAAGAGGAACGAGTTTACTATTGGAATCTGATTGGATGCTATGGCAGCCAAAGCTTTCTTAAAGAAAGCCGTGGTAAGATACTGAGACAACAGGAAAGTAAAAAAGTGATTAAAACTTAGGAAAGACAGGATAATCTTACGGAACATGGTCATGTACTGCCGGGCGTTCAGGTTCCAGTAGCCCCAGTTGGTCCGATAGCCATGCAGAGTCGCATACTCTTCATGGTTGTAGGCTGGCTCTGTCCCAAATGTGTCAATAACTCTGATGTGGCATCTGTGGAGGAACAGCACAACACAGTAACACACAGCTTGAGTTTAGCTGCCAAGCTTCAAAGCATTTTATTGGGATTTTATGGGAGACCAGAAAATATTTAAAAATAGTGCAACAAGCATTTGTAGTGAAAGTGAAATTTGCAGCCCCATGTGTAGGATTCATCTGGGTAAAGTGGGTCTTTACACTGACTACAGCCACACAAATGTTTTGACTGAATTTTGTTTGTCAATCCTCCGAAGCTGTGGTTTTTCCTGTTGCTAGAGCAGCTTTTCCCAACATGTTTTCTTAAACAGCAAATCTTGGGTGTAAATTGCAAGAAAAGTGTTTGAAATTGTTTACTCTGTTTGTGATGAATCTAAATGAGTGGAAAAAAAATAGACATTTTCACATCTTGAGCTGTAATGTTCAAGCTTAAGATATCTCAAGCTTGAACTGCTGCTTGGTTCCTTCTCCTTTTTTCATTATCTAGCAGAATCACTAATTTTTTTAATCACTTGATTAACAGAAACACTTTTATTTCATTAAAATATAAAATAAAAGCACTAGTCATTTATTTGTGATTTAGAAAGAAAGCGGCTTCTCAAAGTGAGAACATCTTCTGGAACAAAGCCTTTCAGACAGAGACAGAAGTAGAGATTTTTCAGAGAAAGTCACACAAAGCATATGATTATAAGAACTGTATACAAAAAAAGCATTAAACAAAGGCTGGTGATTTGAATGGAACAGTCTTATTACAAATTCCCACAAAAGTCATAAAACTGAATAATATTCTTTACTCAGAAGAATCAAACGATCCTCACGTCTGAGTTTCGTGTTATTTGCTGCGTTGATGAAGGAACTCCACAGAAATGCCTTCAGATTTAGTTTTGAGGGCCACAGAAAGTCGGCAATGAATTATTAATAACGAGTGTTAGTTTCATTTGTATCTACCCTGTTTTTTATCCCCTGCCCTGTCACTTTCCACCCGCTCTGCAATGGTTTTCTGTTAGGATAAGCCATCCCCAAAGGACAGAAAATAGTTGGGGGAGAGGAGGGATAAGCAGAGGAGTAGCTGAGCTGAATATCTATTTGAAGATCAGAGTAAAGGGCTAATCTGGGCTAAACGGCTGCTCAGAGGTTCTCCAGGGTGAGGGAATCATGGCAGGGTGGCATGTTGTTATGTGATGCAATGTGCAGTAGGAGCACAGAATGAAGCATTACTTGATGTATTAAGAAAGTCAGAAGTAAACAAACACTCTTCACACTTTTTCCTTATTGTTATGCAAAGCATGGATGCACTCAGCGCGGTTATCTAAATTAAATCACAGCTCGTTCCTCTGATGAGGAAACACTCTGAAACTTGTGCTGTGCTATGGAGCTTGTTGTACATGAAGGCTTGAAAGGGAATATTCACAGTTGCTTCAACTTCCTTATATTTTAACAACCTTACAATTGTGCTCATGTGTTGCACATGCTTTGATGCTAACAGAACTGTTCTGTATGCTAAGTATGAGCTTGCATGTAAGCAGCGAACAAATGAAAGACAGCAACCATAAAGCCTTTATATAACACCTAAAACAGAACATGGGTGGTTTATTATCGATGTTTTTGTTCACTCTGGTGTTTCATTTTTGATCCAGGTGACTTTAATACATATCTCCACATTGAATATATTAAAAATAACCTTTGCTTGGATAATTGTTTTCATTAACATAACAGTACCATTTTTAAAAGGGATGCATTTGTTATCCTGCAGGCTAACATTAAACCATCTGTCACTTCCCTTCCCAAATACAATGATAATATTGGATACCAGATTTTCTTTTATGGCAGGCAAATAAAACTAGTAAAAGAAGTGTTACCCTACATGAGGTTTCTCCTCTGTTTTTGAATGTTCCTTTAAAGGTATCCATATACTTTCCACTCTTTTCTACATTTCTGCCCCTATTTGTGACCTTAAAGACTTTAATAAATCATTAAATATCCAATAAATGTGTTATTAATGATACATCAAATAAGGGAAGTATTTTGCACTTGGATGTAGGATGGTTTTAAAACTGGTACCGAGTTGCTAGTGTGGTTGTAATAAGGCAATTTCTAAAGTACATATTATTTTTTTGTAAACAATTTCCAGATTTTTCCAAAATTCCCAGTGATACATCAACTAGTACTGCCATAGGTATAACCTTTCATAGTCTGGGCATAGTTTCACACTAGATGAAACAACTTTCAATATATCTGGTCAGATATTTTACGTGTGTTGTATATATTGCAAAATGCACAATACTCTAAAAGAAGACAGTGTGTTATGAGGTCCGAAGCATTAAACACAAAGCTCTAACACACAATTAAACTCTCTGCAGACATTCATGCACAGCTCAGGTTTTTGTGACCAAAGTGACTTAATGGGGATAATAATGCCTCCTGCCAGAGGGTGGCATTAATCACATGGTAGAAAAATGAAACAATGAGAGAAAAATGACAATGAAGTTTGTGTTTTAAGAAATGCAACAAGAGGAAATCTGATGTTTTTCCAGTGGGGATAATTTATCTCTTATTTGTCGATGGAGTGAGACTCAAGTTCTTGCTTGTAAGTCTTGTTCTCTCACTTTGTCCTAATAAATCTCACTTCTTTTACTTCAGTACCAAAGTGCAAGGTGTGCAAATGATTATTGCTAAGCAAAAGCCAAAGATTTTGACACCAAGAATTGATTTGGTGGTTTAAATTATAGCAAGGACACAGATTTGCTGTGGCATTGTTTTGCTGAGCTTCTGCAATGTCACAAGATTTATTTCTATCCAGCGTTGCATTAATTTTTCACCAACATCTTGGATTGATGACTGGAGAGTCCATCCAGTGAAAAAAGCCTTCGTCTTAAAGTCCAGACAGATTCTCATCAGGGAAGGAAAAAGAATCAATTCATGGAATAACTTGGTCATTTGAGATTTCGCTGACCTAATTCTTTAAGATCAGAATGTTGCTGATCAACTGGACTTTGTTAAACTACAGCAACCCCAGATCATCGCACTCCCACCAGTAGACACCAGCCATCATTGGTGCATCAGTTCATGTCCCTGTCTTCTCACCCTGATGCGTCTATCGTTCTGAAATGTTTACGTGACAGTAGATTAGAATTAAGTTGTTTTTTTTTTTTTTACCAACCTCTTCTCCGGTTTTTAATGCTGTGCAGGAGAGTTCTTAATCCAACTTTTGTAGTTCATGCAAACGCCTTAGATGTTTTCTCTCCTTGATGCATGCTAATAATGTTACAATCTTTCCATGACCACAAAATGTGTTTTTCCACATGGTTGTTTAAGAAATGAGAAGCTACTCATTGCATTAGTTGGGATAAAATAACTTGTTGCTAGATGAAAGATAATTGATCATGGAGTTAATGTCCAATTTGCTTAGTTAAATCCAGGTGGCGACATGCGTTTAATCACTGGTTTGTGATTTTTTACTGGTAAGAACTGATTCTTTACAATTATTTGACCAACCCTGTGTCATCTGAGAAAAAAGATGGTTCTTCAAAGTTTGAGCAGTCTAACTTTAAATTTGTTTAACCACATTTTTACAACATTCACCCAACCCTTCCTCTTAACTTCGTCTAATTGTTGGGAATTCTTCCTCACATTTGAAACTTAGTGGAAACAAAAACAGAAAAAAGGAAGACAGAAAAAAATGCTATACTTTTTTCAGTAATGTATAGATATGTAGTTTACATGGATATTCCTTTTCAAGAAAAACAAAAACAACAAACACACATGAAGTAAAATAACACAAAACTGAGCTTGCATGAGCAGACGCAGCAGAAAATCTGTTTTCCAAACATCTATGTTACTGAAGACAGGATCTATTTGCATGTATGAAAGTTTGTTACTAACAATAAAAACTGATTATCCATCCAGATACATTTAAAGGCAAAACTGTATATTGCTATGACACCTAACATAAGGGACACTGCAGTGCGAATAGAATACACAGCTTTAGATGCACAGCTTTCTACAATATCGAACATTGTATTCATGTAGCTGGAATTTGCTTTCTGGCTTTTGCAGAAGATAAAAATAAAAGGATACACAATTTTTATGTCAAAGAAAATTTGTCAATATTTTTTTACAAAAAAATGCAGCTTTGCTGTTGGTGTTTGTGTGCAAAACCCTTCCCTCATTTATCATTTATCTACTGTTACTAGTGCAGGCAGTGTTGCTTTCCTTTAGTCTGGGAAGATGTTTTGTTGGTGTTTGGATGCAGACGTGCCCCCCAGATATCTCCTTCAACACAACGCTATCACAGAAGTAAAGTCAACAAACGGGGAGGAGGGGGGGGGGAGAGGAGTGGATCAATATGCTGCTCCAATTATCAGATAAGTGGGTTTGATTTAAAACAGACTCTTATCTGCTTTCGGCATCTCTGACAGCAGCCCACTTACACCAATACACCTTCGCCTCCACGCAAACAATCATATGAAGTCGAGCAAATAGGACGCACCGAACACAACAGGACCTTTCTCATTATTACCATGTTACACAGGCCTAATAAATCAGAGTGGCTGTCAGTGCAAACATAAAACAAAGGTAATTAAAGAGAACTGAGAAGAAAGAGGTTGTAAAGCTTAGACCATCTGATTAATTAAACTCAGCCTATGAGAGACTCAACCAGAATAAACACGAGGGAAGAGAGGGGGCAAAGTAGGAATGTCATTGACCCAACTTCATCCTTAGGGTCCTTGTTACACAGGTAAATGCAGCAGTATGACACAAGCAGAAATTATAGGACAGAAAACAACAAAAAAAGCAGTTTTCTCCAGTTATTAATTCTATTTTAGGAGAAATAGAATGAAGCTACTCTCAAATAAATATCAGAAATATGAATGTCAGTTCTGTAGGCATGACACCTACTACCTCTTTTTTGGTACGTTTAATTTTAGGCATTAAGGATGAGGTTATGAGTAGACCAGTTGGGATGCTGATGGGGTTATATAATAAAAATGGTTCCTCGGGCTGGTTGCTAGGTGATGGGCTGGGCTTCGCTGGAGTTGCTAGGTAACGGCGCAGTGCTTGTCGAATGTGACTCAACATTCAGGAGGGTTTTGAAGCTGTTCATTTTCCAGACACCAAAAAGCTTTAACTTACTGGCACAAAATGGCTGGGTGGGCGATTAAATTAGTTAAGGTATTTAAACTCACTCTGACAGATAAAGTCTATACCGGTGGATATCAAAAGTCTATAATTAGCTTCAGTAGCTAAAGCTTTCTCAAGCGCTTTGAATGTTTGATCATCTGCTAGCTTTCCACCACTGAGACCTTATTTACTTCTTACAAACTCACAGTGATATGATACATTTCTACTACAGGTAAGGGAGATATTACCAATTATAAAATGCATACTACTTCTTTAAGCGTAAAAATCTGTTAGAAGCCTTAACAGAAATACTTGCAGTAATAATAATGGAGTCTGCCTAGGTAGATGATATAACTGTACACCTCAGTGTTACTTTAAAAACTGACAAATTCTAAAGAGAAAGTGTGGGATAGAACAAAATACTTTACAAACACTATGAGTCACATCTTGTTAAAGACAGCCAGGATCAAGACCGCACTGTAACAACTGAGCAACAGAAAGGTGAACACGGCAAGCAATTAGGCGCTGATGTCTGCCGGTTTGTCTGCTGGCAATGTGTGTGTGAGAGAAAGATAAATCATGAGAACAAGATAAGGCAGCAAAATGGGTTACATGTTGGGAAAATAACTTCCCAGTCCACCAGCAATACATTTCTCTTGCTCATAATTGGATTTTAAAAATATACGGACTGGCCCTTTAAGCATGTAACAGCAGCTTTCCATTCCCCAGTTACCTAAAATCTCTGCATCTCTGTTATCTTGGCTACTGTTTGTTATTTCAACAGAATATTTGCTTCTGTATTTTTAGCTGAATTCCTAGTTAAGTACAATACGCTGCCCCCTGTTTCAACTCTTTTGTTGCCTTCATTAACAAGGAGAAAAACAAAAAGCAAAAACAAAGACAATAATATCCAAACAGTCAAACCCTGTGATCACATCTAGAGGTAAAAGACAAACTGATTTATCAAGTCATGAAGCTTCGGACTGAGACCAACACTGGAGGAAGCTGGGCTACAAAATCAGAATATAGTTGGACTCTCTCGTATTTGTTTCTGAGGCAACGACATGAAACAGCCCTGAAGCTCATGTGGGTTCATGTTGCAGTTCTCTCAGGGATGTGCAGCTGATTATTTTCCTTCAGTGCATTCTGGCAGTTTAAATCCTTTTTCCTTGGATATTAATTCATGTTTTCTTGCCTCTTCGTTGTGCCTGTCATGGCCTAGATTCCAAGTTGTTGAAACTCTATAGCAATGCCAAAAGCCATTAAGCACACTTTTTTGCACTACTACACACACACACACACGGAGAGAGAGAGACAGAGAGAGAGAGAGAGAGTCTAATTTGTGTTTTCCCTCATGAGGCACACGTTTTCTGTTTCCCTCCTGTTTCCACTTCATAAAGTGTTTAAGCACCTCTCTCCTGATCACAGTGAGCACAGAATGACAATCACACAGCAGCTAGCAGCTGCTAAGAATGAGGTCTGATAGGAATAAATGTTAAGGTTTGCATGTTATGTTGTGTGGAGCGATTATTGCACGTGGAATTGCATGTCAGCTGTCAGTATTTAAAAAGGCTTCTATCTTGCACTACATGTGGTATTGATTATAATTATTATTACCCTTGCTGTGCAATGTAATGGAGCATGACAGACAGTGCTGCACCAGTTTATATACACGTAGCCATGCTGTTCACCATATTTACATTTTTTTTTTGTTCCCAAATTTATTTTAACTGGATGGAACAGACTATTTTCAACCCCCTTATTTCTTGTAATTCAGTAATCACTCCTTCCTTATGTACACATAATCCCCCTCTATGAGAAAATGTACAGCACTATGGCAACCACTGAGTCCTCTAATGAAACAAATTAGAGGAAATTCAGTGTCGCATGTTAGTGCAGTTGGTAGCAAGTAAGAAGCCATATGAAGCTCCTGGTTGAATCCTGGCCTGTATGGAGTTTGCATGTTCTCCCTGTGCAGGTGAGGGTTCTCTCAGGCTTCCTCCCACAGGCCAAAAAGTTTGAGCCATCTAAATTATGAGAGTGAATGTTGTTCATGCTGTGTCTCACTGACTTTGAACCTATAACAAGACATAAGGAGACACTTTCATGTCTGATTTAGTACCACATATGGAAGCGGCACAGATCTGATTTTTCTGGGAGAGGAGGATAAAAAGATTTAAATTCAGAATAAGGGTGCAGGAAAGTGTACATCGCATTCCTGTTCAGTCAGCGATGTATAAAAAGCCTGACGTACGGATTTTGACTTTGGTCGATACAAACTTTTTAAAATAACTGACACTGTCAGATGTGATAAGGTCACAATACATCTTCAATGTTTCAATCTTGTAAAAAAAGCATCAAACAATACCTGTGGAACAATACACCCATAGGTAAGGTAGTGTTCTCAAAAACAAAATATGTTCCTAGTCTTTCATTTTAAAATAAAACTCGCACTGCAGGTTGGACTACAGACATAGACTGTAACTAGCAGACAACTTAAACCACCAATAAAGTTACTTTGACCTTCAGGGTTCCTTGTAACGCAAATAGTAAATAAGATTGATGGACAAAATCCATCTAACACGTAAACAAGAGCCAATCACTCAAAATGAAGGAAATCGGAACCAACTGATCAAGTCGGATACGGCTGGTACTGATGGTCAGACTGGGTTAAGATCAAAAACTTAGTTTATATTATGTCCCACACAAACTCATTTTTTTTCTAGTCAAGCTTATGACAAACTGTCACTAACTTGTGTTTCTTGAGTGACAGTCCCATGTGCTGCTTCATCTGTTGCAGGCCGTGGTAGTCAGTATAAATGAGGTCAAAGGGCAACGGACCAGTGAGTGGGCAGCTGCCTCTACCAGGAGGCACTCCAAGAAACCTGAAAGACATCCAAATGAAAGAAAAGATTAGAGGAGCAGAAAAGCCTCAAAGTACAATGAGGCAGGATAAGCTGGAAAGCCACAGAGCACAAAGATGGGACATTGGCCTGAAGCAAAACATCCATTATTCACTCATAAAAAAAAAAACCTTTGTGCTTTCGTTTGGCCCAGACAAGGGAGGTGAACAATTTGTGCTTTCAGCAGAGACACCGATGGTTTTTGTTGCTGTGCTAAAACAAGTCTAAAGCTAAAAAAGAGAAGAATATGAACACATTCAGTGGTTGATGTGGAGTCAAAACCTTAAAAACACTTTGCAAAAATAATTAAAGCAATAGCAAGCCCATAAACTGTAATACTGGAACTCAATTATTTCATGGACACAGAACCTGGAAAAACACTTTTAAAATATAAATGTAATTTTAGAGAGAAAAAAAAGCTAAATGTGTCTGTATGACAGAAAATGGGAACCAATATGATGCTAATGATCTTATATTCTTAGCTCAAAAGGAAACCAGGGCATGCTACAAAGCATTTTAACAAGACAACATTCAACAGAAGAAACTCCATCAGTTGGGGTTATATTATAACCCCAACTGATGGAGTATTTTACTGTGAAAGTCTGAAAGGAAGAGTCACATCTGCAGGACAGCAACTAAGTGTTTTTATCGAGGTTTTTTTGTTGCAAACAAGTTTGACTGGAAAATTTAGGGAAACATTTGAATTATGACGACTGCCTGTATAGTGTGTATATAGTATGACCTTGTTTGTTTAAATTTTTCAGCATGTACGAGTTGAAAACCATAACATTTACAAGTTCCTATTTGAATTGTTAGTTGCTACATTATGTAGCTGCAGTTGACGCACAACTGATAATGCACAAAGACTAAAACCGGCACACTTTTTTCCTTCCAGGGTTCATGCACATTTTTTCTGGACAAATTCTTTGCTTCTCAATCAATGTTGGACAGGTGGATGGATAGATCAATAGATGAAGAGGTGAACACACAGCTGGATAACTTTAAATACTTAATTTAGCTCCTAAGACACCATCTAAGACCCCATGTGGTTTCCAAAAAGCAGGATTCAAAAGAGGAGAATATGCAAATGAATGCTCCACATACACTATGCACACCTATATATCTATACAAATTTAATCTGACATTGTTAAGAGCAATAAAATGTGAGTGAAATCTGTCCTACTGTAGCCTGTTTGTAGCCGTGGTGGATAATGATGCTGCTCTGGCACTGTTCAAAGTCCCGCTTGTTATGGTTTTAATGGAGAAAATATTCAAAAATCGTTCAGATTTTCTGACACAAGATGTCAGTTTAGTTTGCTCATGTACTCCCCTTTAGGCTTTAAAGATCTGATGAGGAAAACAGTCACGGTACCATCCTCCGTCTGTACATCTGCCTCTCCTGATCATCTCCTCTCTGGGCTGCACAGCGTTCATCCGCTGCAGATAAAGCAGGAGCTGCCATTCCTCCTCCTGCAAACGTACTTTCTTGGCCTCTCATCTGTAGTCTGGCTGCTTTTTTAGCATCTCTTCAGGGTTCTTTGTTGTGGACTCATAACTGCTAGCTTACTTTAATCAGTTCATTTGAGCACTGACAGAACTCAAACGCATAGCAGAAGGGACTGTTGTATCCCTACATCCCTGCAACGAGAGCATTGAATTCTCAAAATAACCCAAACTCCAGTTTGTCCCAAAAGAATCGATAATGTTCACATTTGTAAGTCTTTTGATGTTTTTTGTTTTACCAGGTTTGCAGACTTAAGATTTTTATTTCAATTCTTTGTTGAAAAATAACTAAAGCTCTATCCAATGGGATGAAGAACATGGACATGTCGCTTGCCGTATACTGAACCTCTGTCAGATCTGAAGTCTTTTTCAGCCTTGAAGTTCAGCCTAGTAGTTTTTCTACCAGAATTATCCTGTGTTCACAACCATCCATGTTCCCTTCAGCTTCCCTGTCCCTGCATCTCCTAGCAGGATGCTGCCACCACCGGGAATAACAGTGGGATAATGTGTTGTTCCAACATTCATGGTCCAAAAAGTTGCATTTCCATACTTTCTGACCAGAAAACCTTCTCCTGCAGGTGTGCTGTCGGTTTAGAAGGACAACCAAGTCTTGGTAGGCTTGCAGTCATTTTATAATTTTCCCATTGTCAGATGATATATTAAACAGATCATCATGACTTGGCAAGTCGTTTAATAACTTTACCTACTTTCTGTTGGTGTATTACATAAAATCTTAATAAAACAAATTAAAGTTTTTGATGGTAGAAGGAAAATAAGAGATGGTGTGAGATATATTTGTCTGATTTGTAAAGACAAACATTTAAGGGTTTACCAATATACTTATTCCACCTTTTGAACCTTTACTATAGAGATCTGGATACTGACTTCGTTGTTTCTAGCTTTTGTGTTTCCATTGGCTGCAGTTCCGACGGACCCGCTCAGACCTCAGATCTTTGACCTGTAACTTGCCTTCTCACCCTTACATCTGTGATCGATGAGGCTAAAGGCTAATGGAGACAGTAATGAAATTATACGCCCCTGGTGAATTTCATCTCACTACATCTAAACTCAATTCAGTTTGGCTGTGTTGTTCATGCAGGGTGGGATTTCGATAGTACAGTTGACAGGACTTGCAGACACTTTGTTGGCAGCTGATCCCCACAATCAGACAGGAGGGAAAACACGCCCATAAAGGTGCTTGACATAGTGACTGAAGCAAAATGAAAAAGCGATTGCTTCGAAGCGGGAACTGCATCAAGAGGCTGACACACACAGATATGGCCACAGAGTGTTTTGTCTGATCTACTAAGAGGAACAACTGGCAGCGTGACAGATAAGCTCATCTGAAGAGTTTTTTAAAGCTTCTTCCTCAAGGACCACTATCACCAGCTTGTACTATAACTTTTAATTCAGTCTAAGCACTCCTTTGTTAGCTATCACATATATTTATTGTTACATATAAATGCTTCAAGCATATCATCGAGATAAGTGTGGCTGAAAAAATAAGTCGCTGAAGCTCACTGAAACTGTTTGTTTTAGTTCTAACAATGTAAATAAGTTATTCAATTCAGTTAAAACTCAAAAATACTTTATTAATCCCAAAGGAAAATTAAATGTTGTTGTAACTCATTAAATCTTCAAAGAGTTATTGTAGCTTGTGATGGTTGTTGGCAGGAAATATCTCTTGTAGCGCTCCTGTAATCTTCTTCATCTCCATGTGGCTGGCAGAGAGCAGTCCAATCAGTTGCTTCAAAACATGCCTGGAGGGCATCTTTTCTTAACAGTCATCTTCCTAGCAGGTAGTTTGTATTCAGACCAGAGAAAAACAAGACTGTGGTCAGGACGAGGTCTTGGTTTGGAGACATATGCATCATTGACATTAGCATCACACAAACCCAAAATCCTGTTTTCCCAGGTGGAGCACCTGACAAACTGGTAAAATGTTGGCAGTGATGAAGAGAGTGAGGAATGATTAAAATCACCAGATATTGCCACAAATGCACTAGGATGTTGTGTCTGTAGTTTAGCAACAACAGAACTAATGACATTGCATGCATTATCAGCAACATCCTGTATTTCAGTGAAATTCATATGTTTATTGGTAAATGTGTCTAAACAGAAAATTATCCAGGTAGCACCAGACATTTTTTGCCATCCTAATATCCAGCTATGGAAGATGAGGGTGTGACGATTGGATATAAAAGTTATCAGAAGAATTTGCTGAATGCCCAGAACTTTTTAGCTGATACTGCAGGGAGACATGTCTTTGGCTAGCCATGTTTTTAGCAGTCATGCTGATCTGTTTAATTAATTTTCTGCTGCCGAGTTACCATACATTTTTGTTTTCAAAGTATTAAACAATTGCACACTTTTTGTCAGTTGTTTATGAATCTGAACATGCAGTCAATAGTGAACGTTATGAATACAGACAGAGACATCTTTGAATCTATTCAGCTATGGCAAAACTCAATTATTTAATCTTCAATTCATTACCAGAGTCTGAGAAATCAGAACATAATCAATCTGTGGGAGGCGAATCTTTGACTCTCTTGTATGTCATGCAGCAAGAAATCGTTTTTAGGAAACAAAAAGTACAAAAATCACAGCATCTTAGACACTAGAAACGAAAACCCTAAAGAACATTATAGAATAGCGTGATTTCAAGAGAACACTCAGCCTGGAGAGAGGCAGTGCTAATTAGTCTTGCCTCCTTCCTGCTTTCATCCTTATGGATAATGGATAACTCGCACAGATGTAGAGGGCCTTTTCAAATACTTCATTCAATAGGCACCATACAAATTTGAAAACTGGCATCAGTGGGCTTTCTGTAGCACTATTGAGAAATATTACAAAAGTCTGTCACTTTTTCATCATCCTCTATTAGACTGAATGAGGCTGTCCTTAAAGCCTCACAATTTCCAACTCTTTCAGACCAAGAAGGTGTTTTAATGGGGCTGACCTTTATCTTTTATCAGAATGTAACAGAACCTCAGAGACTCGTAGTTTCAGTAGAGACCTTATATTAGAATGACCAAAATGGAGGAAGTAATATATTTTGGTAAAACTGAAGGGGGGGGGAAGGATTTTTTAAAACATGTTTCCCACCACAAAAACAATATTAAGGTTCTGAATAAATGCAGCTCTTGAAAAAAATTGAGAGCCCATTGCACTGAACCCCACTGAAAACCTCCTGGTTATTCCACCAAATACTGATTTCTGAACTCTTCCCAAGTTAAAACATTAGTGTTTTTGTTTCTAAATGAATATGAAAACTTGTTTTCTTTGCATTATTTGAGATCTGAAAGTTCTGCATCTTTTTCGTTATTTTGACCATTTCTCATTTTCTGTAAATAAATACTAAATGTTTGCTTGGAATTTCAGAGACATGTTGTCAGTAGTTTATATAATAAAAGAACAATGTTCATTTTATATACATATAAAAAGTATATTCAGAGAAACTGATCATTTTAAGTGGTCTCTTATTTTTTTCCAGAACTTCTTATATTTCCTTATAGTAGTACTTTACAATCAGCTTCACTTACAAAAAAAAAAAAGACCAAGAAAAGGAGATAATTGCCTTATTAAATAATATAGCATGTCTGAAATGTTTCACAGAACTCTGGTTCAATCCATCATCTAAAAAATAAGAATGACAAAAAGAGAGTATTAATGAAAAATTCAGCCAAGAGAACAAGAGTAACCAAACTCAACTTAGAAAAAGACACAAAAAAATTGCTCGAGTTGCAGATACCATGTGTTGAGGGAAACTATCTCTGCACATTACTCTGAACACCATCCTCATGTTGAAAAGTGGTGGCAGTGGCAGCATCATGATGTGGGGTTGCTTTGTCTCAACAGGGGGAGAACAGTGTTGAAGGAAACCTGTTGAAAGGCTGCAAGCACTACAGGCTGAGGTGAGGTTCATCAATACAGGTCCATGGCCTATTCAAAGCCCAAACCTAAAATGGAAAACTATGTGAGGACTTAAAAATCGTGAACTCTTCACCAAATCAGCCCTAATAAATAAATACATAAATAAATAATTTTCCTTTCAATTGACAGAAATACTTCATGTTGGTCTTCTATATAAAATCTCAATTAAATACAACTTTGAGCATAATTGTGATGCAAATCAGTATTATAGTGTTGCCTCTAGAACAGCTTTGGACATTTACTGGATCTAATGCATTTGCTTTTTTATTATTTAAATATTTAAAAGTGCATTTTAAAATTCCTTCACAGTGCTGTACATTTTGACAGTGAAGATGTCCAAATAAATAACTATAGATGAAAAGAAAATAGAACAAAAATATGTTCTTATCATTTCAATGTCATGTCAGGTGAAAGAAAAACATTCAAACAGCTATAAAAACATCTTTATCTGCAAATCAATCCCTGGTTTGTATGAACTTTGTGCACAGACAGCAATTCTTTTACAGGGACCTTAAAGTGAGATCTTTTTCCATCAGAGTACAAATAGCCTCAGCCTCACATATACCTATAATCAAATCTAAAATGTGCCTGCACCAAAGCACAGTAAAATGCTAGACATTGACGCCTCAGTTGTGTCTTGATACAATACCCAAGACACAACTGAAGAAAGCCTCCAACAACCAATGCAGCAATTTGCCTCTGGTGGCGTTTCTCTCTGCATGGCCGGTAGGAAAAACGGCTGAGGTAAACAAACACAGAGAGCTTTGCAAACTGCTGAGCTCGCACATTTCGCCACACTTGCACTAAAGTTAAGAGCACAATTAGGTTTGTTGGTGTACAAAACTGCTCATCCAAAAAAAGCAAAACAAAAAAGCCAGTTGTTGTACTTGTTCTCAGCATCATCGTCTGTTAGAACCGGGTCACGGAGTCGGTACCTTTTCGTTACGATGCGTCGTGAAGACATCAAAGTAGATTATTTTAAACAAAAACTGAAGTTTTCCAAATCCTCTGAAGTAGAAAAGAAAGACGCCCTGGTGCTTATTGGAAATGTTAACAGCAGGACACAGACTGACTTTTAAGATGTGCAGCTTTTTGCTGCTTGTATTTATTTAAGATTAGCCAACAAATAACAAAATCCGACATAATTAATCAATGCTTCCATCTAGAATTGAAGCATTGAGATCTTATGCCACCTAATTTATTCAGTTTGCATAACATGAGCAAAGGACGCTCAAACCATGTGAGACAGATGTTTGACATTGTTTTGGTTTTCTATGGGTAATGTTTGGTAAGAAAACTAATAACTGAACTTCACTTAAAGAGGAACTATTCCTTTAATGTCTTTAAAAACAGAGCACTGTGAGTCGAATTTGCATAGCAAAACCCAGGGATAAAAATCTGCAGCGCTAACTGCTGCTCATTAATCCTTTCGCTTTGGATGCATGATGATAGCCGCAGGGGACCCAGATAAGTGTCAACACTTTTAGCTGATATCCTCCAAGGAGGAGATCTTATCTGATAAAAATCTTCTCTGAAGGGAAGATCTCCTGACATCTGCATCAGTTTCAGCTTTCATGATTAGTATGGGTAAGATGAGAGTGGGGTGGAGGACGGGAACACATGTTAAATGTTCCCTGAAAGTGTTAAAGCAGAGGATGAAAGATGAAGCCTTTCTGGTGTGGAAATGAGGCGAAGTCAGAGTCAGACAACTTCATTAGTCCCAGTGGGAAATTCACTTTGCTTCCAGGTTCATACATTTAGTTACGGCATAAACCCCCCCCCCCCGCCAAGTAACAAATAATCTGTGAAAAAGCATACAGTAAATAACACAATCTAAATAAATCCTGGAAGTCTCTCGGCAGCAATTACTTAAGATGAGCACTGTCTGTTGCTGTTGAGCAGTCTAATAGAAGAGGGAATGAAAGACTTGGAGAAGGGATTAGTTCTCATTATGGCCACATTATAACACCAGCCTGGAGGCATTCTAGAAAATGCCATCCAGCGAATGTGGTCGGCTGATGAGTTTTTGCAGCCACAAGTTCCTTCTTCAGGATATCCAAGTCTCACTGCTGAACTGCAGTGAACTTAAAAAAGACATTTGACACTTCTTGTCATTTAAAATCAATAAATAAACAGCTCAAATAAACTTTAAAGGATTTCACTGGATGAAATACAAGAGTTTGACCTGTGCAATAAATTAATACGTACATAAAATAAGAATAAAGCAGGAACTAATTTTTGGATTTTAAGCTCTTACAAACAGAAGCTCTTCTCTTTGAGTTGATTCAGTGTTGGTGTTTGAGTTATTGGGACTATGTCAACTATAATGGCCCCTACTAAAATACAATATTGTTTTATTCTATGTTCTGCATTGGAGTGTTTTGTTTTCCACTAATCTCCAAGATGTGTTTAAATTTGCACTATTCCCATTAACAAGCTGGTTTCCAGTCCAAGCCGGACACTGAGATCTAGAGCAAACGGTCCACCAATCATTGCTTTAACGTCCAGTTAGATAATCAGTAGATAATGGAGCTAAAACTGACTTGAATTCAAAAGGGTAAAAAGGAAGAAAAGCAAAGATGAACAGAAATCAAATGAAATCAAAATGCTAAGAAGAAAAAGACAACACACTGCAGTTTCCAGCTTCATGATGGTTAATTTTCTATAAGCCGTTTTTATTATTTTGTATTTTAATTATCTGTAGAGAAAACTGATGGTTTACTCTTAAAATTGGGTTCTTCTTTGTCTCTTTTGTCAAGACAAACTGAAATACATTTCTGTTAATGAAACACTGAACAATGACCTCTGTTAAAACAGCTTCACTCAACCGATTAAATCTATTAAAGTTTTGTTACTTTTGAAGTTGCTGCCCACATATTTTGCAGAGCCGATTTAATTCTGTAAATGCCACATTGCTGTAGAATTGTTTTCTTGGATTCAAAGTCGCATTTTGTGAATATGGTACCAAAAGTACCACTAGTATGTTTTGTTGCGATTTCAATTTGTACTTGTCTGAGTAAAATTCAACTGAGCATCCTAAAAATAATAACCCGGAAAATGTAGCATTTTAACCATATGGTTCTCATGCAGCTCTCAACAAGCTTGCAGAGTGAAAACACAAAAAATACACTGTTACTGTATCATTAGTAATGCTTTTGTACATGCACATTTCTGCATGTGTGTGTGTGTGTGTGTGGGTGGGTGTATTCTGCCACTGGACTTTAAAATATATGTCTAATAATGTATATTAAGTAAATATTTTATATACATTATGTAAAATAATCAAGTCTACTGTGATTCAACAGCAAAACTAAAGCAAAATTTAAAATCTGAACATTTAATATCATCCAAATTCTGTGGAAACACAAGGACGATGGCAGTCATCCCAAAACCACACATCCCATAATTCCTCTATTGGACTGAGTTCAGGGGTCTCATTTATAAATCTGGCATTCACACAAAAAGAGGCCTGACACAGGCATACATCACTTTCCACACAAAGATTGTGATCTATTTAAAAGAAACTTAAGGGGGATGTATGAGGTCCCTCAAGCCAACTTCCACTGAAGCGTATCATGTATGCTTTTGATATAGGCGATGATTCAGGATGTCTAAGTCATAGCTGCACTGTTTAGCATCTGATATGCACTAAAATCAGGAGAATCACCAATAACTGGCAATAGATTTAAAACAAAATCAAGCAAGAACAGAGAGAATTGAGTAACACATTTGAGTTTCCCTTTAAAAGCGTTTCCTTGTGTTGCTAGGAGCCCAAAGCAACATTTCAATACTCATAATTCTTGAGCTGCTTTCCGAAATCTATAAATAAAATAGAATAAAGGCCAAGTAGACAAACACATTTTGTTTCCTGTGTGTTCTTATTGAAGTGGAAAAAGATGAAAACCAAATGATTAGAATTAAATGGGACTAGTTTTGATGTTCTTACACTCAGTATTAACAACATGTTATAATCTTGGGAGTTCAAATATGTATATGTTACTTTAAATTATTTGTTGCCAGATTTTATGTTTTATATTAACAAATATGTTTTCTTCTTCAGTCCATTAGAACCTAAAACAACACAAACAATTTGCTCCATGGTGCATAATGACTCGATAAAATCTCAGCATAACTCTGCATATATGTGATTGCTGAATATTGTATGTGTGAGGTGGTCTGAAGTTATTCAGTTCAATACCAAATGGCTCTATTGATCTCCTGAGGAGCAATTTGGAGAGCTGTTATTAGATGCACAAAGGCAAAATATGAACAATAAGAGTTGATTGCCTTCCCATAACTGTCTTTTTGTCTATAGTCCAATGACTCCAATCTGTTTGTATGTGGTACAGTTGGTGAAAGAAATAAGGATTTTATTCTAATTCCTGCTTCTTGTTGACATATTTAAGTCTAGTTTCTCATTGATTTAGTTGTCAATGCAGATGGCAGCTACATCTCCAGTCTGCAAAACATATCCAGATTAATTTTTTAGTATTGTGAGTAAATCCAGTGAGCAAAAAAAACTAAAAACATTGTTGCTACAAATGTTAAACTGGTGCTAAACATAACAACCTTTTTATGATGACTGTAGTCTCTTATTCCAATCTACAATTACTTATAAGGTGATTTGTGAGTTTAAACAGCTCAAAATAATCAAAATAAAAAAATAAATGAAAACCAAAAGACAACAAAATCATCAGATCATTTTCAAAATTAAAGAATAAATGATGCATTTTGCAGCAAAGCAAAAAATAAATAAATAGAACTTTATTACACGTTTCAAACCAGAAGTCATCAGGGCCACAGCCCAATTGAGAGACAGTTAGGTTACAAATCGTTTCTCCGGCATATCGACAGTTAGCCTGCTAGTGCATAAAAAGAGAGATATGCCTCGAAGTGAGAAGAGGATTTTGAATGATGCTGCGCCATGGTACAAGCTACTTAAAGAGTTTGTGATGAATAACCACCCAATCAGGACATGAGTAATGAAATATGAAGGGGGGAGACATTATAATGTGTGCTACGCATGAGAACTTTACATTTTCAAGAAAAATAGTTTAAAGAATTGTCTTGGATTCACTGCTGCCATCGTTTTTGTATTAAAAAAAACACCTCTGGGCTGTAGTTTTATACATATTAGGGACTTCATATCGTTTTGTAGGGCCGATGAGGAGCTGTTTACATATATGTGCACTCAACACATTTTAGCCGTGTTTTGTATGTGCGTATAGTTGTTGTTTTGGCACAGTACTTGAAGGGCATTCCAGTTTGTGCTGTCAACTAAAGTCATCCACAATAACCCCAGCTGACAGAGGGGGCTGAGGGTCAACAGTCAGAAAGTGGTGAAAGCAGCTGAGATTATAACAAGCCCTGCAGTGTGTGTGTGTGTGCGCGTGTGTGCGCGTATCTATCCTATTACAGAAATATTCCCAAACATGAAAATTTGATGGTCGTGCTGAAGGGCTGATACATATTTAGTGTGCAACTGAGCGTTCGCTTAATCCCAGGAAGAAATTGGCTGTCATCTTAAGCTTTGTTGGCAAAAGTAAAAGATGTTTCAAGAATTATTAATTTTCTAAACTCAAAACATTGATTTGCCAGCTAAGTAGATGTTTTCACATGTTTTGCATATATTGCATTTTTATACGTTATAGAAATTGTGCTCACTACAGAGCCAACACTAATTTAAGCAAAAGGTCTTTGAAACTCTAGTGTTTCAGAAGAATCTTGCCCTGATGTTGCATAAGGTTAACTTTAAAGGTTCCAGCTTTAAAAGCGCAGTAGCCAAGTTTGCATGATGCGACACACTGACAAATTTGTGTAACATCAGTTTGGTCCTTTTAGGCGTGTGTCCCGAGGCGCACCATAATTCTCACGATCTAGAAAGAAAGGCAGATGCTAATATGATGCCTCAGTGATAGAGTGAAGTAGTAACGGTATGTCCTGATCAAATTTTTAATTATGCTAAGTAGATATAGTAAGCAGTTTAAATAATAGAAACAGTTATTTGCTACAAAAGTTCTACAAGAGACATCTTTTAAATGTCTTTAATCTTACTTTCGGATACAGTGACTGAAATAAAAAGAAACGAATGTGTGAACATGTTATGTGTAACAGAGAGAAGAGCTCGTGTGTCTGTGTGAGTTTTGATCGAAATGATTATAGTGATGGTTGTATGTATTTTTGATTTTGTTTGGAGCCACCTAGTGGTGTGATGAGTGACTGCATGCAACGGGTCCGTCAGGCACTCTCGCGGCTTGCTCCACCAGAATTCTGAGGAGCGCTGGTGGAGGTAGGTGCGAGAGAGGCAGCTCTTCACTTCTTTTTTTACTTAGGGTCATATTTTTCTAGTTCACCTATTAACAAGGTGCTGTAAGAATATTTAACATTTATAAATATAATTTGTAAAGTTTTCATGTGGTTGGGCTGGAAAAATGTGACCCTATGAGTGGGAGCTGCGCCGGTTGGTGTTCGTGGCTGACCACTCAGTCACGGCGCTAACTGTGTCTTTTATTTTTCAGCCTGTCGGACCACTTGGCTGCAGTCAATCACATTGTGAGGAGTTTTTCATCTTTTGTTGTGCTAGGTGACCAACAACATAATAAGAAGAGTTACATATGTACTAATACTTGAATCTACTATGTTTCTTCAAAGGAATAAAATATTCTAGGATTTGTTGACTCACTTTCAAGCTTTTAGTTCTTAGTTACTTCTAAGGATTTTCAGTCGTGTTTATGACAGAAAGTGGTATGAGCCATTCACAACAAAAATAACATTTTCTTATCTTTTGTAAAAAATGTGACAATTTTTTTTTCTAAATATATTAAATTATAAAATTTGACTTTTTGTTGATGTAATTTGTTATGTGCCCCCGTGAAAAATGCTGAACAAAAACTAAATTCCTGCTGAATTTGGTCTGAATGATGCCAAACAGCTGAAACACTGCGTTCCTTTAAATCTAGACAAAAAAAACAGCTGTTTAGAGTTGCTTTTGAAACATAATCAATGAAACATTAATCAATAATCTGATGTGTAATGACGGCAAAATGTAATCTTGTTGTTTGTTCTATAACTTTGTATTTTTATGACGTAAAACATTCTGAAATGCCTTGTTGCTGAAATGTGCTATACAAATAAAATTTTATTGATTGATTTATCTGATTGATGCCGTGGTGAGTGCTGTTACTTGCAGTTGCCAGAGCAACAAAACACTGACAACAGTGAGTGTCAGTAACCGACTGACGATCCTCGTAAACACAGTAGTCAGATTTAGCAGCATTTTTCTTTTTACAGAAACGTTCTGTCCATACAAAACCATTCTGAAACAGTTCAGTTGTATTACTCCAGCGTTGCACATCGGTGGATATTGTGAATTCAAATCCACTCAGATGACATCAGATCTGATTAATCTCACATATCCACCACAGTATAAGGAAGCAAAGCTCACTATCTTGTCTGGCTTGTTAAAAAACTACATCTTTTCAGGTAAAATGAATTGTATTTCCCTCCATGCAGACAGTCAAGACTTTAACAGCTGGTTGTTATCAAAAATACCTGTGTTCCTATGTGAAGGGCCTAAGCACACCCTCTTTCCAAGACCGAAAATGCTCTCTAAGCTTAATCAATGGGTTTTATTTCCTTTCCAGCAATTCTGCTTGCAGTTCCCTGACAAATTTCTAGTTCAGACCTTAATTATGTTCTCAACAACTACCATTGACTGCCATTTTCTAATGATGCAAACTGAGGAAACAGCTGCTCTTTTTGTTTTGTAGTGACAAATTACCTTCATTTTCAGAGTTGGCAGCTGTTTGTTGAAGCGTGTTGTAGGAGCACTGGTAAAAAATTTTGAAGACACTGGTAAAATTTCAGCTGACAGCTCGAGTCTCATCTAAACGTTTTGGATGATGGCATTACTTTTACTCTACTGGAAGCTACAGTTTAAAGACCTTAAAGTTTATGCTTTTATTTTAAGCACTGGATATGAGGGAGAGTGCTCAAACTTGTGGTAAAGAAAGTATTTCTTGAGTTACCCATCAGTAAATTGTAATACCGCTACTCTTTCTTATTTGAAAAAATTTAGAATATCACCGAAAAGTATTGTTAAAATCTTACCTTGTCTCACCTTCATGAAGGGAAAACTAGTCTGATCCCATGAGCTGAATGTATTGTTATCTTCCATTAAAAACCAGGAAGATAAAAACCAAGGACGAACGAACACTGTTATAAATCAACCGGGTCTTATTCTCCAAGCCAACCAAATGATAGCTGGGTACATGCACAAATACCTTCACATACTCTGTAATCACCCAAACATCCATATAATCACCTGTTTCCACGTTTTCCTTTGATTATTCCCATGGGATGATAATCTTTGAGCATGTTTCTTACTCAAGACACACACACACTCTACCACATACGCAGATACTTCTACACTTACACAGAATTCAACACAATCTTTCACACACCAGCACTCATGTGCATCAAAACACTCTGGTATCCGAAGGAGTTGACAGGCCCCAGTTATCAGCCGAGGCCGGGTGCACCAGATAAGGGAGCTGCGAGGCGCATCATAAACACCGGTGCACTTGGAGCGAGGGAGAGAAAGTGCATGTGAGGATGGGATGAATCAGAGATGAAAGACAGAGGAGCAACAAAGTAAATAAAATCAGCCCCACATGTCAAAAATAATAAACTTTTCAGATGAAGAGTGGCGACAGAATGGCGGAGACTTGAGCATGGTGGGAATGAAATGGAAGGTGGAGCAGCAAGGTGAAAAAAGGTCAGGCTTATTTAAGCAGCAGGTAGAAGGACAAAATAGCAATGGAAAAATATGACAATATGACTATATATATAGATTGAAATAAAGAGAACAGGTGATCCAGCTTAAATATAATGAAATTTGGTCACAAGTAGTAGTTTTATCCAAGTTAATTTATGAAGTTATCAAGTTAAACTAAGACTAATAAACTAAGTTTGTCCATTACTTGTAACCAATTACTTTTTTTAAGCTTCTCTTTTTCCAGCGTACACACAGAGTTTGAACATATTACTAATAACGCCTGCTTAAGCTTTTCCTCCCTAATACTCATTCAATACTCACAACAATGCTGGGGTTTTGAAATCCTTAAATAACTATCGTGCAATGAAACTGAAGTCTAAAGATTTCCAGCCTTCAACATTTCCTCAACAACCAGCTCCATCGAAACCTGTGTAAAATTTGGTGTTGTGTGCATTTCTCTTGAACTCAGCAACTCCTACAGAGAACCCCAGTTTCTGTGAGCCAACACATGAATCATTGAATAATTTATTTATTTAGCTCTTTATTTACAATAATAAAAGAGAAAAGGAAACATAAAAATAAAGATAAAAATGTAGATAAAACAAAAAAGAGTAAGCTAGGTAGATAAAACCAGAAGCGTTCCAGATATTTGATTATTAAAACAACAAGGTGAGAAAATTTCAGGTTTGTGTAAAGAGCATACAGAAAAAAAGAAACTTGTCTAGGCTGTACCCCTAATATCCTAGAAAACCCTCACAGCCCACCAGACAAACAAACACTCATGCATACACACCGCCTGAAGCGTTTACTTATGAAGCCTGTTCTGGATTTGCTTCCCAAGTCGTCAGGCAGGTAGCGAGGTATTTTCCCCTCCATCAGCAACTTCCTATCTAATCCCACCAAATCAAGAAGAATGAGTCTGCATTCGTTGTGACAGACAAAATCAAGGGGATTGAAAGTGCACACAGACCTAAGATTGAGACACTGTTCAACACTCAACAATCTCCTGCATAGTAATGCTTGGATATGGGTATGTAAATATTAAACGCTCACACATGGAGAATATCAGATAAATCCAGTTTGAAACCTGCCTCCGGTGCTCAGGAAGGATAGAACAGAAGCAAAGTGCCGGGCAACCGATCCAGGCGGCAGATGCAAAGTGAACATGTGCATCTGGATGGATGTGTAGGAACAAGCACTCCCTCTCGCAAATCATCTCAAGTGGATGTGTTGATTCACATCCCACCACGCAGACAGACAGAGGCGCAGCGTGTAAGTGGTCTCATTAGTATTATACCGCTGACAGGGCAGAGCACAAAATAAGAACAAATTTTTATTGATGTGCTGTAGAGCGTAGAGCCTCTGAGGCTGCACTCAGCTGTCTGAACTGACTTCCAGCTCAAATCTGAACCTGGTGAGCGATTTTTAGGAAAGCTATTATCAGAGTGGTCATAGAAACGTGTCACGTAAAGCTGAGACGGGTGGAAAAGATGTGGCACTCCAGAAAATGTCTCAAAACATGGAATATTATTCAAGTAAAGGACAGAATTTGATTCCTACTTTAATCAGTTTGCTTTTCTTTAACCATCAACCACAATAATAAAGATTCTCAACTCTAAAAGTAACTAGTTGTTCTGTCAGCCAGATCACCAGTTAATTTAAAATGCCTCCCTTATTACTTATCAACTTTATATGTGATTATTGCTGGACAATAAATCAATAATATATTTTGCTACAGACACATGATCAATATTAATAGATAATACGTCTGATAGAATGTTCAATAATTTCAACGAACTCCAATCCAGAGCCGCACAGCATTGTGGGGGATGTAGGGAAAAGAAAGGCATTAACCGCTCAACCACTCAAGGCCAACTAAGGAAGGTCAGTGGCATCAATAAACTCAGTCACTCTTTGGTTACCTAGCAACTCAGTCACTCTTTGGTTACCTAGCAACTCAATCACTCTTTGGTTACCTAGCAACAATCTGTTGAGTAACTTGCACAGCAGCAGTTTAAAGTTTCACTACTGTGCCTCATAACTCCTTAAAAACAACAATAATAATAAAAAAACAATGGCGTGGAGTGACAACTGTGGATAAAACAGTAAAGGTCATGTCACCACTTTGGCAGCATTTCAGATATTTAAAACAGAAAACGAATCAATAATTATTGATATTGACTGATATGAAAGGCTTCTATCATGACACGTTTTTCATATTGCCCAGCCCCATTTGTACCAAAGTTGGACACCCTCATACACTATTTGTAGTATGAGCAGATGCAGGTAAAACTGTTTTATGTGGGGGGATACTTGGATAATACAATATCAGGAAAATATCAAATTGTGATGCTTCTGGTGAAAATCGCAGCAAGATTAATGATTAATCCTTAATGATTAGTCCTTATGATTAATCTACATTTTTCAGACACCAACGCTGACAGTCCCCAGAACTGTCAGCTTTTGCATTTCACTCACTGATTCATGTGGGCATTTAAGAGCTCTGTCAATTGAATATAATATATGAACTGTGATGATGACTGAGATCCAATATATAGTGGCGCTCAGGAGAATAAATTGGCAGGAACCAGCAGAAAAATTCATGCATATAAAATCCAAAATCTATGCATTTTTCATTTAGAGTCTATGAGGCTCTGCTTGCACTTCCTCATCTATACTAATAATATTAATAGTGAGTGTTTGACAACTTGACAGGTATAGTTTGGATTTGAAATGCTGCCTGCAAATCTCACAGCTGTCTCCAGTCAAGCAGTGTAGCTCAGTATGGGCTCAATTTAAAAAAAGTGTGTTTCTCCCCATCTTTGAGACAAACTCCAGCCAAAAGAGAAGCACATACACATTTTAGTGAACAAAGTGGCTGAGCATGTTGGGTATTTATCGCCAAGGCGAGTGTGAATTGCTTATTGTGTCTGCTTTGTGAGATCCTTTTGGTTGAAGCTAGACTTGTTGCTAGGCTAAATGCTCTCAGTGCTGCGTTAACTTAGCCTTTCATGCATAGTGGTCACTACAGTGGACAGCCATCTAAAAGCCATTAGATGCCACACAAACCACTTGAGTGGACACTAATGCACCATAAAATACACTATCAACTACTGTCCATCAGCTGCTGATACAATAAACTATTTTTGTTAAATCCAATATGGCCGGCAGACAAAAAAAAGCATGCCAACCGACCCGGTCCCTCCTTCTACTGTAGACGACTCTTGCAGGTAAAAAAAAATAAATTCTTGTGACATCAGATAACCCCTAAAGAACAAGTATAAAGTATTCATAATTTTTTTTAACACATTACAAGGAAATAGAAAACTTTCGAGACCTGACTTGATAAAACCTAAGATTACTTTTCTTTAATGAGCGTTTTAAAGGAAGTTCTGGGAATCTCAAGCTAGAGTTATAAAACCAATGGTTCTGGAGTCACATTGTAGATCTAAGCTGCATGTCTTTTATGATACTGGCTTTAGACGTTTATACTTATATTTTTGCCCAATTGATTTAGTAGTTCATAGTTCAGTCAGATAAAAGATGAAAATGTCTGGAAACATAAATTTTTGTTTTTAGTTACAGATTAGGTTTAGGTTCATAATGTGATTTAAGCCATTATAGTTTTCTTTGCACTTTTCCATGTATGACAGCTTGGTTGAGTGTCATGCTACGTTGTTATGCTACCTGAGCTAAGTGAACATGTGCTTCTCTGATTAATGCTCTGATAGAGAGTTTAGGTTAACAACCATGCTGTTAAGCAGAGTTGGTAAGAAGTGGTGCCATATTGATCATTCATTTTTTTGGATAATGAACAGTAATCTGTGAGAAAACATGTTATAAAACCAAACTTTGTCTTAATGTCCATCTGTATCTGCAGTTGATATCTCGTATTTAGGCTAGAATCGAGGAAGGTGATTCAGTGTTTGGACCTCTTTCCTGGTCTCTGCAGGATAAAGATGTTATTGAATCTCTCACAGATGGAGCAGAAACACAATGTCTGTCTGTCTGGGAACGAGCTGTATCGACTTTTCTTTTTTCTTAACTGACGATAGAGATAACATGAGCTGTCAAAGTGTTTTATGGCTTAATTTCTGTCCTTGATATCACTTATTTCACAGACTTTGCTGCAAAACATCAAATATGCAAAAAGCAATAAGAGGAACAAAGTAAAGAAATTACAAATACAGGCAAAAGCGAGGAAAGAGGCAAATCTATTTAGATTTAGAGAAATCAGCACTGTTTTACTCAGGCTAATTTCAAGGCTGAGTGCCTTAAAATGGCCTCGTTTTCTTCTGCACAATGCACAGAAATGTCAGGCTGCTGACATTAGATTAATTCTGGCTTTGACAATAAAAACTTTTGAAGTGTTTATGAAATAGAGAAACCGATGTCGTCCTCATGCATGTTTTATTTGACTCTCATGTTACAGCTCTACATCTCCAAAGGATTCTTCTGAAGTGTGCTTGTCTCGGCTCCTTCAGCTGCTCATTTGAGGATAATGTATGAACAAGAAGAGCTTTAATACATTGGGATCGTCAAGCTTGTTCAAAACGTGAAAAATAAGAAGTTCCTGCATTCATTTTAGCTGCACTTGTCTCAGACAATATATTTTCCCCAAACATTCTGCAAACAGAATTGATTTTACTCTGCGATGGTGCTGTTGACCTGCGCAGAGATGTAGCTTGTCTGACCATGTAACCTGCTTTGTCTTTATGTTTTTGTATGATTGCACATTTCCCCACATTAAAAAATATGACTGTTTGCGTTGGAGGTGCTCCATGCTCATGTGCCACTCAGTCATGCACCGCTGCATTGAAAGCCTATTAAAAATCATTTAATAATAATACTTTAGTCCTGCGTTCATTATTTCTCTTACTCCGTCAAAGATTTAATTTGTTCAGCTGCACCTCACTGCACTGGTGTCATTGTGGCATCTCTCAGAGAGTTACTCTACCATATAAAGGTACTTCATAATTAAATCTCAGAACACCAGACTACAAAGGTCTGAAACACTTATGTTTAACTTTACAGTTTGCAAAGTCATATTTAAGTGTATTAAATAAAGCAAATGGCAACTTTAAGAATGACTGAAACACAATTTTGGCTAAACTGCATCAGAGGACTTCTGCCCATGTCCAAAATATATTGCTTTCTGTGAAAAGAGTAACTTAATCCAACTAAAGTATGTGGCTAAAGACACAAAAACTGTCAAATTTTGAATTTTATATATATTGTCTCAAATTTCTCTGAACTACCATATCAGTAGATTAAAATAGACACATCCAGACATCAAATATGCTCAAGACATTTAATGTACAGCGTATTGGATAAGTAATCATGACCACTGAACATTTCTCACGCTACAGTGACAAACCTATTGAATAAAATTGGCTGCCCTGGTTTTGCTCAAGTGTATCAGAGTAAACTGGACTCAACCCAAGCATGAATACTTCTAATTTTTCATTTAAAAAGGAGTACGGTTTGTTTCTCCTTCCGTTTCATATTTCTGAACTATTTTGTGGTAGTCTGTCATACAATTAAAAGTTGAAGTCTGTGATGACAAAAATGTAAAGAAGGTGAAGCCAATGGATTCATTCCCTTATAAAACAAGGTTCAATATGACTTCTTTTTTCAACTAATCTAGTTGTTATCATATTAAGGATTAAAGATTGGAGCCCATAAAATATCTTTAGTAATCTTTTCCAACATGACTACCCACAGAAACGCCTATTGTTTTTAGTGAGTGGAATAATAAAAAGATGGAGAGTGTACTTTAGGAGGAGTTGTTACAATAACTACTTCCCTGTCTAATATCTTCTGAATTAAAGACCCAACAAGGGGACCAAGGTCTGATATATCAGCTTTATTCAGCATTCATACACACGTCTGAGGAGCTTGGATCCTTCATTGTGGAGAATGAAATGCATAAACAGACCTAAGCGACAAAGCGATCTTCTTTGACAGATTTTTCTCCACCGTCCATCAAGCATCTTCGTTTTCTACACTTCATTTTAAACAGAGCCAACATGTCTGACCCTGCAGCCAACGGAGTGAGACTGCACTTAGCCTTTCATCCGTTCCCAGGACTGAGGCGGCGCAAACACAGAGATGGAAACTGCCTTCATCTCCACGTTTCTGAGGCTCCAACTGCTTTTTTCAACTAATCTGCTTATTACCATATTAATAAACGTTCTATAAGTTTTAAGTGTTCAAGGTCTCCAGTAAGTATTTGTTGCTCCTAGAGGCTCGCGCTGGGCAGACTCTAGATTTGTCGCCATGGCAACAAGCCAAAAGGCTTGCTTTGAAGTAATAGTAGTGTTATGAAATTTTGTATTTTTATGAAGTTTATTTCACGTTCTGAACTCTAGGAAAGCAACCGACTCTGAACCATAACAGGAGCCGCTGACTGAGTGCTTAAATGAGGGATGTCCAGATAAGATGTGTCCAAAGTGGGACCCCAGGACTCCCTGCAGCCCTTACAAGGATTTTATGTGGCTCTGGCCAGAAATAAAGTTTGGTATGAATTTGGCCGGTGACAAAAAATGCAAAAAACATTGTCAACATCGCAACATAATTTATGTCAGACGGTTGATACAGATTAACAACATTTTGCAGGGTTTTTTTTTTAGGACATTTTACTGGAAATAAATGCAAAATTTTGGTGCAAGTGATAGTATGTAATTTATTGACTATGTTTTTTGCTTTGACTTTAATTTAATAGAATAGAACCACAAATATTCAGTGACTTTTACTCAAAAACAAACTTGAGTAAAGACTCCCTGACTAATCTACTAAACTCAATCCCCCAACACCTTTAGTTTGATCTATAATCTGTATCTTTGTTTCCTTGATATGAAGAACATTAACTTTTTCTTTGGACTGCATTCAAAACTTTTTTTCTGCAGAAGCCTTGGATTTTATTTTGCTGGACCGCTAAAATGTGTTTTCCGTAACAACTCCTTAGATTTGATGAGGATGCTCTGATGTTCAACTTACAAATGTATTTTACTTACAAATATGGCACATTTTTTGTGGGACAGATTTTATTGCTACTGCAACAAAGAAACAATCATCCAGTTAGAATTATTATATTTTTGTGCGAGGTTTACTTGTTCAATGCAATATATCGCTTTCTTTACATTTTACTGCAGATTTTATGACTTGTCGTAAGACAACTTGCAAAGACAATTGCGCTCCGTGCAACACTCGTAAACTAGAAAAATGGCTAAACAATCTAGGTATATGAATTCAATGTGCAGTAGTTGTGTAAAACTTGGATTACTGCTCTTCTTCAAAGAGAGAAAGCACATTTTGTTCTTTGTTGAGAAATCCTTTAGACATCAGACCTAAATAGTTGTCCAGTCATTGTTCTAGTGTTGTTCCTGCAGATTAAGTTCAGGTCATTACATTTGAAGCATGATTCCCCTTCGTAAAACTATCTCCACTTTCAAAAGTTACATTTACAAAAGTTAAAGTAATGTTATTCTCCTTCCACGCTTTCAAATTCAGACAAAGAGTATGGGAAATCATTATCAATTGCGCGCTTCACTGTGATGTGTGTCTGTGCAGAGGGAGAAGCAACAGCAGGAATGATGTAATGCCCAAAAAATCTGGGAAGCGGCTAACAAGCACATTGATTGGAGTTTACAGGGTAACAGCTGCAGGGAGACAGAGCTAAAAAAAACAAAACAAAAAAAAAAAACAGACAAAGTAGAAAGAGGAAAAAAAAGCAAAAGAAAGGTTGGAAAGAAAAAAAAAGACAGAAAGAAGCATAGAAAAGAATACTGGCAGAGAAAGGGTCTGTAAGAGCTTAAGCTAGACAAAATGGTGTAAGCATAAAGCCCATTTTCTGGCTCTACTATAATAAGGGAACAAAGTGATAAATCCACACAAACACTCTCCATTAATTTCACTGTAACACAGTTTCTATTAACGGTTATAATACCTAATATCAACCTGTCCCATAAGTGAAAGTTTCAATGGAAAAACGCGTCTCCTTCACATTTACACTGTGGTCATACTTTGACTCAGTTATATCCTTTGTAATGAATAAAACTGCCGAAATGCACCACGAAGCAAACAGAAAAGAGGAACATTAAAGTTCTCGAAATGGGGACAGAAACAGTAAAGGAAGTACTGCAGTAGCTGTTTAAATGAGACACAGAAACAAAGCAAGTACAACTTGTTTCATTACTGATAATTACATTTACTACAGCATGGGATTTTCTTTTCTGTGTGGGGGCAAAACAGAGCAGCTCATAGTTAGCCTGTGTAAAGATCGGAGTTGACCTGAGGTCGTCTTTTTGTGCAGGGATTGAGTCAGATTAACGAAAATGAGGGAGCAAAGAGGCTAAAAAGCAAATGCTAATGTTCACAATGTGTGTCTGAATCTGTGGGGTACAAGTGACTCTGGGAGCTGGTGTCCATCTCCAGCGATCATTAAGTGGGAGGCGGGCTCCTCTCCGGACAGGTCACCTGTTCATCCCTGGGTCAACCACACAAACTCACAACTAAGGGAAATTTAAAGACACCAGTTAACCAAACAGTCGTGTTTTTGGACTGTGGGAGGAAGACAGAGTACCAGAGGATTCAATCCTAGAAACGCCTTTTTGTAGGCAACAGTGATACCAGCTGTGTCATAGTCATGTGTAATCAGAAAATATATATACATATATAAACATATTTAGAAAAAATTTAAATAATGGGCAAACAAACATCCTCAATGGACACAATGAGCGTTAAGGGACATTTCAACAGATTAAACATGGACATGTGTATAGTTACTCATAGTACATAGTTAATCTTTCTGTTGTTCCACCTCCAACCCCAACTTTGCTGCAGACTAATCTCCATAGCAACCAAGACTTAACCTGCAGCTGAGATGGCGTTTCTTGGTGGCTCAAGTATGAGGGAAAAACAGAGTGCGCAAGAAGGAAAGGGCATTTCAGTGAGCACGGAAACGAAGTGAAGATGATTTTTAAAAAAATAATTTTTGGAAAACAGTTTAGAGGCAGCCGACGATGGGACAGAGCAGTTACGACTTCTAATAAAGGTTCTTCTCTGCAATAAAGTTGGAGGCACTGTATTTATAGTGCAGAACATGGTTTTAAAAGTGGGATATGGGTATTACTGCTTTTAGCAATGTTTTAATTGTGTAATAACTCTATTTGACATCCCTGTCAGGGCACTCACTAATTTAGCTACATTATTGCCCAATAATGTCTCATATGCGCCAGTGTACTATTGCCTAAAACCAGGACCCTGGAATAAAAAGGCTTGTTATTTTCATTTGAAAAATAAAACAGTCTTTTATAGTAACTATGAAATAGGAAATAATCAAATCCTCATGCTGGACATTGAAGCCTGGTTTTGCCTTTCAGTGAGGACAAAGTGTGGGATTACGTGAGAAATGTCATAATCTACCATGGACTTTTTGAACTGACACCAACATGAAATTATGTCAATCTGATATTTTTCATTACATTTGCTTACCTCTTGTGATATACAGTACCTTGTAAAAGTTTTCACAGCCCTTAAAGCTGCAATACGTAACTTTTAGAAATACTGTACACCGCTCTGTCAGAAACAACCAATCAGAGCAAGAAGGAGCCGTCAATCAAGCTTGTGTAAGTGTTATTTGCTAGGCTAAAGGTAATTCCCCATGAATACTCAGGCTAGTTACCATGGCCACCAATGACTGATAAGCAGTTTTCCTGGGATGGTAAGTTGCTTCTCTGCTATTAACACACTTAGCAGCACGTACATGAACATGATCGACTGCTTATGTGTTAGACTAACACAAAGAAGTGTAGAAATGTTAAGTCAAAGGACACTTGATCTTTTTTTAACAATAAAATCTACAGTGCCTTTGTACATAGTTTTCTGTACATTGATACTCAAAAATAAAATCCCCTCAGATGTTGGTTAATAATTTGTAAATAGAGTCCGTCTGCATACGTTTAACCTCAGTAAAAATGCAGCTTTTCTGTAAGAAAAGATTGGAAATATGTTAGTTAAACAGCATCATGAAGTTTAAGATTTATATGTGACAAGTCTGGAAAAAGAGGCATACAGATGTTTGAAGCAGGGTTAAAAAATAAAACACGCCCCAAGCAACAACCCACCAAAACATGGCTGTCCACCTTTTCTAACAGGTTTGTTTAAATAGACCATCAATCAGTAATCAGTCTAGATCCCCAGGGTAACTCTGGAGCAGCTGCAGAGATCTACAGCTCAGGTAGGAGAATCTGTTAGCGAAGCATTTTTGTTATGCATTCGACGAATCTCCCTTTGTGCAATATTGGTATGGATAGTTTGTCAGAATCCATGAAAAGGGAACGACGTGTGGAAGAAGGGGCTTTGATCAGATTTAAAGAGAAAATAACTTTTTGGGCTGCATGGCAAACACTATTTGTGGTGGGAACAGTTGATGAGACCCAGTCAGAGTCTAAACCTAAATCCAACCATGTTACGGCTTTAAAATTGATGTTCACAGATTCTCTCTATCCATTCTGACTAAGCTTGAGATATTTTGAAAAGAAAAAAAAAAAGATGGCACGGATGTCAGTTTTTCAAGTTGGTAGGGGAATACCTCAAAGGATTTGCTGCTGCAATTGTTCTGCAAAGTACAGACTCAGATGGGCTGAATCTAAATGCAGGTCATGTTTTTAGATTTTGGATTTGAAAACCTTACATTACAAGTATGCACAATTTTTTCTGAGCAACAAAATTAAATAAATATTTGTGGTTGTGCTGTGGCAAAATTTCACCAGGTTCCGATAGTGTCGATGCTTTATCAAACTACTGTTCATTTGCAGTTCTTCAAGCTACACACTTTGCTTTATTCTATAACACAGGAGTCGAAAAACACCGACTTTCTTCCAGGCTACTTCTTCGACACAACTTATAGCTGTGTGTGCGCTGCGGGCAATGCAGTGCAAAAGGCAATTACTTTTTAGCCTGTGCCAGGTTCTTTCATCTCCTAGTATTACTGAACCCTCTATATGTCACTTAGCAGCAACGACAGGAAAAGGCACAAAAGGTGCTGACCGCCCACCTCTGTTATGACTGCAGCCACCGCCGGTGAGCTGGTCCCTCTGGGCTGTAATGAGCAGGCAGAACCAGACCTTTCCTTCCTTTCACACCAATACATCTCAGTCACCTCACCTATCTAACTAGTGCCAATTTCAGCTTCCTTTCTATCAAGTTACTGAGTATACCACATTGTGAGAACTGCATGCTCAGCACAGATAATGACATGCAAAGCCTTGTATTGAATTAAGCATTTGGTATAGTGTATGGGCGAGTAAATGGCAGTAAATGGAGACAATTTTCGGGTTTCTGCATAAATGAAGGACAATTCAAGATTTTCCAACAAAAGACAAAAGGATGACATTTATCAGTGAACCTTCACATCAAAGATTTGCATATTTGAATTCAAAGAGTGCCTTCGGTGAAATGTGCAGACGCTGCACTTTATTCAACTTCAATTTCTCCAGTTTCTCAGAAATAATATTCTCTGGGAATATTTTCATATTAGGCCATAAATCTACATGCGGACACCCTTGAGAATAAGATGCTGCTTTATCTCTCTGTCGCTTGTACATTCAAGACAACACAATCCCTTTACAGGGCAGTTCAAATAGGAGTTTTAATTTTTTTGTTTTTATTTTTTAACCACACAGAAGTTGTCTTGAAAAAAAAAGAGCTTCTAAAAAATCTTCATGATACAACCACATACATAATGCTTTTTATGGGGATTTTATGTGATACAATAAAAAGTAAAACATAATAGTGAAGGGAAAGAAACAGAATAAATGTTTTTTGGGGTTCATCTCAACCAGCTTAGCACAATCAGACTTAATATGGCTGTCATGCATTTGAGTTTCAGGAGGTTTTAAGACACACAGCTGATTAATGTGCTGTCTTTGTTTAAACATTTCCTTTACCATGCAGGTGAAAGCTGCACCCTCTTGATTCTAAACTTACAGCAGTACTCCTCAAATAGCGGTGCGTGCCTGTGAGGCATTTCATGCTTTAACATTCAACAAGCCTCCAGTCACCAGGTGGCAGCAGTGCTCACACTAATCAACAGGCAAGCTGTTCAACCCAGTAGAAGAAATAGCCTGTACAGGCAAACCAGGGTACTGAACTGATGGAGGAAAAGAGACAGAAGTTTGCATCAGTGTAAAGAAAACCAAGGGTCGGAGGTACAGGGGCAGAAAAGAACAGAAAATATGGAAATGCTTACATAGCTTTTTGGTTCACTGTGAATGCAAAGTTTTATGCACCTTTCCTCACTTCTGATAAGATAGAATACAATTTAATTACAGTTTTTTTTATTTACATTTCTCTACCTTTTTTGAAAATGAATAAGTTGACAGGTAGCCAATATTTATAGTGTGAAAACATTTAGAATGTTATTGTGTTCAGTCTAAAAATTATCATCCAATAAATCATTTAGCATTTTGAGAATCGCACACTGAGCCATCATGATTGAATGTTCCAGACTGAGTTAAAACCCCTTAATTAGTTTATTTATTTATTAGGTTTTTTGATAGGGACAGACATTAACATAGACAAACTGAACAGAACAGCAGGCCCATGGTTGTATCCTAGTGCTTACAGTGTAAGCTAATTTGCTGCACTTTTTAAAATGTCTAAGTTCAGTTTACCCACGACTGACATTTTTGAGGTGACAGTTAATCATGTTGTATTATTTTAAATTACTATCATTTCACTTTCTAATAGTTCGTAGACATTCTGTTTAAGACTTAAAACAATAAAATGAACTACATCAACTTAAAATTGAAGTTGTTGCAGGAAACATGACAGAAAATAATTGAGATCCACTGACTTACAGCACTTAGGATGAAAAACCTTATATAAATACTTTTGTATTCATTTAGCACAAATTCAGTTGATTCAGATCCAAGTTCTAATGAAGAAAAGTCCCTTTCAATTGCTAAGAAGCTTAAGTCTCTATGGGACTTTTTGGTCAACACAGTGACTAATGTCTAGCCACCTGTTCTCAGTGCTGACCGGTAACTATAAAACAAAAGTTGGGGCCTAATCATCCCCACAGCGGCCAATTACAGCTGTGCTGCGTACCCAATAACAACTCTCAAAGGTAGTCAGAAAAGCAGGCTAAATCACTAGTCGGCAACCAGAAACGCATGCTTGCACATAGCAATCCACACACGCACACTCTGTGTAGGGAAGATGAGAAATACATAAACTAATTTATTTGCCAAAGCGTACATATATTAGTCTGTGCAGCAGCGGAAAGAGAACATAAGGCCTCTTATACACCAAGCTGACGTCAAGAACCAGCAGGGATGACAAGACCCTCTGCTGTGTGTCCTCATGTCGCCAACATCCAGGAAAATAAATTGCACTTGAACACACCACAGAAATGACCTCCAAACGCCAGCCGCGGTGTGCACCTGTGCAAGAGGACGCAAGTTATCACTGCAGGAAAGGATTGTGTAAAAATACTCTGGAACAATGTTTGCAGGTTGTACCATCTTCATGTGGAACATTGATGTAGTTCACTTCTGCAGATTTTAATAAGTTTTAAGTTTTTAATCTTTTACAAGGTACTTTAGCTTCAATAAGGAAAAAATAAATAAAGGTCCTTTCAAAAAGCCAGCCACTGTTAACTTAGTTATTTTTTATATAATGTATATGTAATGACATTAGCTATGGATTGGTGCTACATAAATAACCTGAACTGAATTGACCAGAACAATAAAAAGAAGTGTGTAGTGAATCTCCCAGCTGTCTTAATGTAACCTTGTCTATTCTTACCCGTCTGGGGAGGCCAGAACCTGTTTGGGTCCTTTTAATGTCTTTTTAATGTTTTAATAGCCAACATTTTTCCTGTCATTATGCTAATGGAGTTAAGTTTTTCAGAAGGTATTACGATATGTTGGATCAAGGCAAAAAAAAAAAAAAAAACTCAGAAAGAAACTCAGTCTACTGTTTCTCAGACGGTTCAGCTGCTGGGAGAAATCACTGTTTGGACTGAGAGGCTGAATGAATTTGTAACGGCTTTTACATACTTTGCTGCTGAATTAAATAAAGAACAGTAACAACATAGAAAAGACATCTTTATTTTGCATATGGCATAAATACTTTAATTGATGTTAATTGCTTTACTTCCCAAAACATCCCACAGTGGTAGCAGAAAATAAACAATCTATTCTCATGCTTTTCAAACTGGTGTTGGTCTCCACCCGTGAAAAAGTGCTCGACTCTGCAATTACACATTAATAAAGCACTGAAAATATGGGATGTTCCCACTAGTGAAACACTGTAAATTGTCTTTCAAGCATCATTGGTTTCCCTTAATTGATTTGATCAGTGATGCAATAAGTGAACCGAGTTTTTACATTATTACCAATAACATGTTGGTGTCAAGGTCCCTGTGAGAGGAATTACAGTCCTGCTGTTGCTTTAAGGGTTTTGATGAACAACAGATCAATAAAACAGCTTCCACGGTTTGCACAGAATACAAGACAAGAACAAAATAACTGGCGTTAACTTATCCTAAATTAGAGTTGATGTTGGACTTTGAGCAGCATGATTCGGTTCTTTGAACACTATAGACCCATATTAAAACATTAATGAGCCGTCTCCATTCAAGATGACATCCTGTGAGTTTTATTCTCAGTTAAGACCATAAAGTAGATTGCACAAACTAGACAGAGCAAGCGTGGAGGATTTTTTTTTTCTCCAGGTTGGCAGATGTAGATCCATCTGCTTGTCTCTGTGGTGGATCTACTGCTGTATCAGTCAGCAGAAACATATAGGGATGCTGACACAAGATAAAAAGACCAAGCAACGCAGTCCCATCATCAATATGAGCTCAATATAGAGACAAATCAACAGGACTTCAGCATCCTATAGCCTAATCTTTGGGCTAAGTGGAAATGAGGCCTAATTAGATTGCAGAGGTCTTTCACATTCAGGACTGACGACATGCAGCGTACTCACAAAAGCAACTACTAGTGTTTTTATTAGAGAGAGATTTGGCATTGTAACAGTGAGCCTCTTGTATGACCACATTATTTTTAATAGTTGATTTTCTAAATGTATGAGTGACAAGCAGCAGGTCCTCTGCAGTGTTTAAAATATTATGTGGGTGCAGAAAAAAATAATAAATTTTCTGAATAGTTCATCATTGCACTCGGCCTTCATGTAACAGATTTGCTGCAGGAACGCTGTCGCCCAATAAGCTGATACTGCAATGTAGTAACAACAGTAACAATGCTAGCAAGTATTAAGTCAGCAGATGTTTCAATCACAATGTTGTAAAGACTTTCTGTATTTGTAGGGTTCAGCCTACAAAGTGAAACACCTCCATCTATGTAAACACTCTTCAAAGACTCATTTCAAGACTTGGATTGTCAGTTTGCAGTGCCTACCACCTGCTAGAGACATACAAGTGCTTTAGACTAAAATAGAATTATTTTAATGGCTAATATTTGATATCACAAAAAGCTTTTGCTATAGTTCGTGAAAGATGCAAGCAGAAGAAGCAGAATCAATATGAGGGGAGAGAAGCCAGACTGGAAGGAATTTAGTCGACTCGATACCTCCAAATTTCAAAGATCTTCTTTTATGTACAAGTCAAATGCATGTTTTACATACAAGTTAAATATGTGACACATCTGGGTTTTTTTTATTTCTGTAAAGTAAGTAAATATTCTTAACACATTGTTTAATTTCTGTTATAGACCTTTTTGATT
>NW_015113558.1:234704-238272 GCF_001443285.1 Poecilia latipinna
GAACAGTGGTTGAAAAACACTGCTTTAAAGAAAAGAAAACAATTATTTGGCTGTAAATACAAAACTTACCCTTGAAGCTCTTTAACAGACATGGAGATCTTGAGGTTGTGTCCCAGAACATGGAGGGCAGTCAGGATGTCGGCCCACTGGACCATTTCCCCTAGCGGTCCCCCCTTCAGCACCTTCGGGCTGAAAACATCCCCAGACTCCTCTGTTAGGAATCCCACATGGATTAGGATCTGAAAGGAGGAAAAAAGGATACTGCAATGAAAGGAGCTTTATAGAGATGTGTGAAAAATAACCACAAAAACTCTCCTTCGCCTTCAGAACATGTGTCTGCATTCATGATGCTTTGTATAATATTCTTCTGGCAGACTGAATGAGAACAGAACAAGTGTTTTTTTTTCTTATGGCTCAATAGGACATCAGTCACTGCAAACGGTGCTGTGTCTGGATATGGGAGAACGAGTGTGTGTATTTAGATCCAATATTAATTCTTCCTTGCTAAAGGTTTCAACAGTTGTCCTTCATAGTTTCATTTGCTTGATCGAGTGTCATCATTCCAAACATTTGTATCACTGTTATGACCTTCACAGCAGTTTGTTCCAGGACCAGGAAGTCAGATGAATAAATGAATGGATTGCTACATTTGTTGTAGCTACTCTGATGACACTGACGTTCATTCAGAAGATTTTATAATTAAGCTCTGGTTCCCTGCCTCCGCTCCTTTGTTGACATTTTAAAATCCCAGTGTTTTGAACCTTGAGTTCAGCCATGCTGACATGATGTGCGTTGTCTCTATTTTTCCAAACAGGTGTGTGAGTAGCTGTCAAAGTAATTCACCAAAGTGTCATGACTTTGAAGTGGTTCGATACCAATCTCTTGGTCTGAAATGTAAGAGAGCGTTTTTAAAAACTGGGATGGCTTGTGATCCTGAAACTCTTCTCTTGTTTGACACTTCAGTGGGTGTGTCATTACATGTCAGCAGTACAGATAAGCACTCAGCAGTGCACAAATACACTTCAAAGGTGTAAGCGGCTGTAATTTGGAAAGAGGCTAGAAGAACATTCCTGCAGGTTCTCTCCACTCACATCGACATTAAAAACGGTGTTGTTCTAAATGATCTGACATTAAAGATTGCAAGGAATTATAGCAAAAAGGATGTTCAAAATAGCATATTTTGTGATCATAAAAATAACTTCTTACACACAGAGTATAATCTGCTATTATGAAGTTAACTAATCCAAAACATTTTAATGACTTTGAGGATTAGAATTATTCAAATTCCAAACTCTTCAAAAGGAAAAAATTGTAGGAAATGAAGATTAATTCCCTGAAATCCCCAGTGAATTATCTCTCCATGCACCAAAGAACTTGGCTGCACAGAGGGAAAAAAAAAAAAAAAAACATTTCACCCACCATCATGGACATTAGTGCTCAGCTCATTTCACTTGGACCATATGCCAAAACAGATATCCACTACAACAGATTCTTTGCAGTCCCAAGTGAAAACTGTGATTTAAAAATAATTATATAGAACATTTAAAGGAGTTATCCCAATTAATATGTGGCATTTTTTCCACAGTGTTGGACCAACAGGGCACAGTTCTGTCAAACACATCTAGTTAGCAGCTGCATAATTACTGTGACCCACTGGGAATTGAGCAACACGTTACTTTTCACAGTGGATTAAGCATAGCTATGTCCAAACGGTGCTCTGCTGAGTAATCCTGATTAACCAACGCAGTATGAGCACATCCAGCTGCTTCTACTGGCAAACAGATCCCACAACTTGGACCGTGAAACATGCATAATGAGCTTAAGGCTAACCGAGGGATGTTTGCCAGCAAGTTTGCATTTTACTTCGCTCCACTTGTATATGAATGTGCCCTGTGTCTGTAATTTTGCAAATCTTAAATAAGATTAAAATAAGTAACTATCCAAAGCTTGCAAAAAACTCCACTAATTCAAATCTCCTTTCCTAATTATTTTATGAAGCACTATTTCTAAAATGAAAACTCAAATGAGAACAAGCAGCACCACTATACGACACAAATTAGAACAACAAAATCAATACCTTTTCATCTTCTGTAGCACATTTTTTAAATATGTTAATGGGCATCAGAGCAGACCAAGAACAAAATTGTGCTTTTTTTTACATGACTGAGTTGCATCTCATGTCATGTTTGTGTCCCGTGTTTACGCTCTTTCACACTTTTCGGTGTTTGCCACCTCCCCAGGGAGCCATATGGCTCTTTTGCTGCTAAATGCCTCAGCAGATCTCTGTAAATATGAGGAACGGCATGTCCAAGTGGGGATTTTTTTTTGGTTTCTATCTCTCTTTAAAGTTTCTACATACAATCAAAACATTTTTTATAGAGCTAACCCTGCACGAAATATTACGTATGTACACAGGTGAGTGTTAAACTTATTTTTAGAGTGGCCCTGGTATTCTTGTTACCTACAAAAAAAAGAGAGAACAATGATATGTACGCAGCTGAGTGGAGCTCCAGTGAAACCCCATCTGGCATGCAAAATCCCCTGATTTAATAAACCTGCTCTATTAAGTTCTGCTTCATAAAAAAGATAAGTGAAACTAAATTAGAGTTTGGATGGCAGATGGCAAAAGTAAGAATGCATGACGCCAATACTGCTCACTCTCGGCTTTTTCTTGTAGATGGTGTTAGGTACAGGGTGTTTCTTTTTTAAAAAGCAGAAACTATGCAAAAGGGATGAATCATGAATCTCACTTACAGCGAGTTGTTTATACCTGGTGGAGTAAAATAAGGATTATCCAATTTATCCGAGCTGAGCTGAGGTAAAAAAAAAAAAAAAAAAAAAAAAAAAAAAAAAAAAAAAAAAAAAAAAAAAACCAAAAAAAGTTTTTTTTTTTAAAAAAAAAAACCCTTTTTTTTTTTNAAAATAAAATATATAAGACGAGGAGAGGGGAAAAAAAAAAAAAAAAAAAAAAAAAAAAAAAAAAAAAAAAAAAAAAAAAGAAATCCCTAAAAGGTATTTCAGTTATGAAATAAAACCGCATTTCTCATGTCTGGTAGATATAAATAAAATAGATCCATCATCGACATGCAGGATAGCATTTTGTATTTTGGAGGCTTTTGATATGGACAATGTGGCTCATTGCCCAGGGTGGCATTGAGCCACCCTGGGGGCAAAATTGCTGTTTGATTTGTAGCTTCTGTTTTAGCACTTCTTTAAAGGGTCACAGTATATCACAGTTTGGCAAGACACAGGAGATGAGTTTAATCATCACTCGCTCAAAATCAAAAACGTCAAACCTGAACTGGATCATTCTACACTCCACGCAGATTCATATAAAAACTGAAAAAGCAAAACTATTATTCCTATATTGTAATTAAATACATACATTATAGGCTTTACATTATAGCTTAGATTGTTGCAGCACACAAAAGTCAGAGCTTTCTAAGGACCACCACCACCTGTGACATCTTCCCACATCTAAAGAGTTGGAAGATCCAATTAAAGCTCCGCGGAGCCTCAAGCGGCCCTCGCAGCCAAGCGCCGCTCAAGCCTATAGCCACCGCGTATG
>NW_015113558.1:244311-247658 GCF_001443285.1 Poecilia latipinna
AAACAGCACAGTTTCAATAGGCTCTCGCAGCGCTTAGCTGCTCGGGCCTAAAAAGAAAAATCAGTGCGACTCTGCAGGCAGCACCGTCTACCCTCTACCCTGTGCTTGGTCTCCATGGTAACTTCATTTACAGTTTCTGGTTTTGACTAAGATATAGCACAGAGCCAAAATTATCCCTGAATTTGGGGGTGCAGTGGAGGTCTGCACGTATGGAGCACGTATGGAGGTCTTAGTCCTCGACACGGACGTCACAGATTGGAGTCCTGACCCGATAACCTTTGCGTCATGTCTCTCTCTCATTAATCACTTTCCTGTCAATTCACTATCAAATAAAGGCTACGAGAACCAACAAAATCTTTTTTTTTTTATATCCCTGCATTCCTGTTTTCATGTGACTGGGACAGCTCAGCCACAAAGTGGTAGGTCATGTAAAATCACAGAGCAGGGTCATTGTACAGAGGATTGTCCAATAGTTACAGACCTCAAAACTTTTCACTGTCCTCTGATTACCTCAAAAACAGTGCAAAGAGAGCTGGTTTCCATAGCAGATGATCTGCATTAAAGCAGCTGCACTATTCTGACTTTGCGTCACCAAGTGCGAAGAATCAGACGCAGTGGCGTAAGGTAGGCCACTGGTGGACACTGGAGCAGGAAGACATGTTCTCTGGAGTGAAAAATATTGTCTGAGAATCTAACATAGCACAGATTTGTCTGCTGCCAGGAGAACAGCACTTGCCTGATGGCATGGTGTTAAGTTTAAAGTTTGGTGCAGAAGGGATTATGGTGTGGGGGTGTTCTTCAGGAGTTGGACTAAGCCACTTAGTTCCAGTAAAGTAGGTTCATATGTGTGAAACTAGATGAGTTCATACTGTTGGGAATACAATATATTTTACTCAGGGACCTGAAAACACAGATAAACAGGGAGAAAATACCACGGTTCAGAGCAAGTCTTTTCTTTGCGGGAATCCAGTCGCAGAAGAGAAGTTGATGCTGTTTTGCTCTGGACTTATATTTCTCTCACATGGCAGGTGAAGACAGGTTTCAAATTGTTTGTTCTTGTGTATGTGCTTCACGTAGACGTGCATCAATAACCTGCTGTCAGAGACCTGCGTGTAATTCAGCGGTGATGTTTACTCTCTCGCAGGGAACTCTGGGACTCTTTAAAGGTCTGAAGTTCATTTCTGCTTTAAAATTCCTACAGGGATCGAATGTGAGAAAGTTCTCCACGGATGTAACCACATGTACAAATCTTCAGTCAACCTTACGATCCTTTACATGTTTACATCAGGGTTCTTCTAACATCCATCTCAATAGCATTTCCTGTCATAAAAAACAATAAAAGAAAAACAATGCACTCAGTTTTTTCTGAAAGCTTGTAAAAGCCTTTGTAAATAAACTCTTGTGTGGTTTGCATTCTAACGTGAGGAGCATTTGATGCCATTTCAGTGTATGCGTAAGTGGAGTCTTTGGAAAAACTGGAAAGCTGAAGAGGCTCTCATGTATGAGGTCATACTCCACTCTGCTCCACTCATCACAGAGAGGCTAACGACAGACAAATGCTAATGTATGTCCCAGCATCTGTTGGCCCAGAAAGTCACATGAATGTAGGGGTGTGTGTGTGTGTGTGTGTGTGTGTGTGTGTACGAAATCCCTCTCATTCACGCACCACGGCCTTTAAAGAAGGTTGCACAACCCAGGTGGCAACACAAGCTGGCATTGCCATCCAACAGCGCTCTAACCTCAACCTCACCTTCTCTCCAATGCATCTTCCATGATGAACACTAGAATTTACACCGGCAAAAGTGTTAATTCTTGATTGTTTTCACTTTGTTGCGTTACGATAGCACAAGTTTATTAGGGCGTTATGACAGATCACGACAAAGTAGCACTAAAGGAAGAATTATACATGGGAAAAGTCCAGTTCAAGCAATTGCATTAGAAGTCTACTTTGAAACTAGAACTACTAGAAAATGAAAGCATAAAACTACCAAGACACGGCTGTCCCCCTAAAATGACAGGTCCGGCATGGAAGAGCATTTTCACAAAAGCTCAATGGTTTCTCTGGAGGAGCTGCAGAGATTTGTAACTCTACAATGCTGGGATTTATTGACAATTTTATTTTTAGATGAAATGTGCCAAAAGAAGTCCCATCTGAAGTTTGTCACATAAGTCAGTAAGGAAGATGGCAAACATGTCAAAGAAGGTCTGGTAGTTTGTTGAAACTGGTACGTACATCTTTTTGCTCAACATGTAAAATATAATATATAACCCTTCCTGATCTTTAATGGTTGTGGCAGTATCAAGCTAAGAAGCTGAATGACTTGGGGAGACTGAAATAAATAAAAAACTAACAAAAAAATCCTAATTTGCTAAAAAAGGGGAAAAAACAACAACAAATCACTTATAATCCCAATAAAATACACCAAAATGTGTAATTGTAATGTGATAGAAAGTGAAATTGTTTAAACAGTATAGATGTTTTGAAGGCATGGTGATTTTACCCTTCATAATCCTACTCATGTGTTTGGTCATTGTCATTGCCATAGTGCCTTCCTTGTTCCTTCACACTTTTCTGCTCCTCCTTCCTCTCTTCCTCCTCCCTTCCTCCTCACTTCCTTTCATATTCCATTAGTCTCAACGCTGTCTGCACTCAATCAGCATGAGGTCAATTAACCCTCAAGAGGGTAGACATACGGAGAAGGCAAATTAACAGTTTGGCACAAGCTGCAAAACACAGTAAATGTAGAGGCAAAGATGCACACCAGGCCACTGGCTGGGAGACAAAAACTAACAAGATGTGAGCAGTGAACGGAGAGTATGTTTTAAACAAAAGGTAAGGATCTTTGAAACTCCACAATAATCTCTCTCTTGCAAAGTTTTACTGAATATTTTTCTGCTGACGTCTTGGGGAAAAAATCGGCTAAATTGGAACAACTATGATAGAAAATGATCCTTCACTGGCCTGGTTTATCTTTGTTTAATGCACGTTTTGATCCAGTTTTAACATTTAATCTTCTTGAATACACAACTATCATGAATGATAATGTATCTGATTGACCTTAAATACAATTCAGTCAGACTAAAGTTTTGAACAATCGCCTGATTATGGACACATAGTCAGGCGACTATGTGTCACTTGTGTTTTTTTTTTTTTTTTTACAGAAGTGATCTGCAAAGATATCTTTAAATAATGGGTGGCTGGAGGCAGATTGTATGAAACAAAAGATTAAAATCTTAAAACAATTACATCAAACAGAAATAGAACCAAAAAACAAGAACCAAAAAGCAAAAGACAAAACACACACACACACACACACACACACACACACACACACACACACACACAC
>NW_015113558.1:250842-274205 GCF_001443285.1 Poecilia latipinna
AGTTGTGCTCTTCAATATTTCTTCTGTTTCGTTATTTTGTTGCAATTAGAAGTCTATGCTTATCAAAAAATATTATTTCACACAATCTTTTCCTATGGGAAAATTCACATCCTGTTACCCTAAACGTGATAATGTCTGTGGTATCCTTTGCAGCAACAATTACTTGTCTGTGATACCTGGAAATGAGTCTTTAATATTGTGGCTAGGGTTGTGCAATATCAGAAAGTCATGCAATGAATGGTAAAATTAGCGATGGTGGTATGAGTTGTGATATATGCCTCTTTTCTTTCCTCTGTCATCTCTGCTTCCTACCCTTGGAGATCAGTCTGGTGTGAGCATCTTCTGCCTTGAGTGCCTGTCTATGTGGGTAAATATTACATTAGCATATAAAATTCAAGATCATAACATTTGAAATATTAGCCAACAGTTTTTCTACTTCAAATAGTGATTTTCAGCTTGAGTATTGCACACACTGACATTTCGATAACAATATACTGTGCTGCCCTAATTTTGTCTCACTCATTTTTGTAGAGTTGGTTAAACTTAGGAAGGTTTCCAGTCATGACCATAAAATCACACCAAAGCATCTCAAATGAACTTGAGTGGGACTTTAACCTATTTTTGAACAATTTAGAAAATGGAGCTGTTTTGTCTGCTTTGGCACTTGAGCTTAAGGTTACAAGCTAATAGTCTAAACATTATCCTTCAGGATTTTCTACTATAGATTAGGATTCATGGCTCCATCGATTAGCTGTCTAGCTACTACAGCAGCAAAGAAACCCCAAACCATCATATGATAGGCTAAATCTGATTATTTTTTCTGAAATGCTGCTGTAGTATTAAACCACATTTAACAGTGCTTCCACTTTCTTAAGACTTCAACTTTTGTCTCGTCAGTCCACTGAATATTTTCCTAAAAGACTTCAAGATTATCAAGATGTATTTTGGCAAACGTATGGCAAGCCTTTCTGCTGATTTTAGTCAGAAGTCTCCATGGATACAATTTTTGCCTGGTCTCTTTCTCATTGTTGAATCATGTGGGTGTTTAAAGTGCTGCATAAATAAAGCTGGAATGGCATGGGGCCGTGATGTGTTGCTTGTTGAGATCTCTAATTACTTCATGGCAAACACAAGTCACATATGCCACAGTGACTTGTGGAAATCTGAAAATCTCTTGTTGCGAAAGCACCAGCAGCACTTTATAGAACGTAACCAGCTCAATTCAAGTAACTAAATCCTCTCAGTGCATTGCTGGAACCAAGAATATCCATATGATCGCTGAAGGTTATTCCAACCATATCGACTTATTTTAGGACGGGGCAGGAAGAGCAGACATTGTGCTCATTGTGCGCTCTTATATTGTAGTGATTTATCAACAAAAATCTCAGCTAGAATATTATGAATCTCCTGAGTGAGAATTAAAACAGTGACAGGTCAGTGATTCTGTTACTATTTGGTAAAGTAAGATGGTAAATTCCTCTTTTAATTGTATATTTCAAGCCTATTCTTAATGGGAGAAGCCACTCAGTCTCCCAGGAACGGCTTCTTTCTCATCACAGCAGCATATGAGTCCCTTCTCGCCCCTCATCAATCCTCTCCTAATCCATATTCTACAGCGCCATCCGTCCCTCTGCTGTGCTGCCTTTCTTGTCTCATTCTTTTCCCTGTAGCACTGGCACATGCTTGGGATCACGTCATAATCCCAGTCATTCATCATCATTCTACCTAAGAAGAAGCTGCCCGCTTCGGTTTCTTCTTAGATTTATTCTTACATGGACTATATTTCTTGCTCTCACGCCGTGTCTTTGACATAAATAGCTACCAGCAGGGAGAAGACAAGTCCATTCAGAAGAGATACAGCACAACAGTAACCGGAATGAAAATCAGTTTTCCAACGAGATACTCAAGCAAACTAACTAACTAATAGCATACAACAGATTTTCAAAAAAAAAACAAAAAAAACTATTAAATTACCTAAGATTCCCCAACTTCTTGATATTTTCTTGACTTCTTTTTCTATCCAATCATGTTTAAATGTATAATCCACAGCCTTCTGTTTATCTGGGACTGGGTCATGGAGGTAACATGGATACTGGATGTGCCTCTGCCCAGTGATGCTCTCCAGCTCCTCTGGGTAATCCCAATTTGTTCTCAAGCCAGGAAGAATATACACTATAAACCTTCCAGCAAATTCTGGATCAGTGCTGGAGTCTCTGAAGGGAGCTGCTCAGGAGACGCCTCCTTCAAATCCTCAAACAACTTCAGCCGACCTGTTTTGATATGAAGCAGCAGCTCCTCTCCTTACTATAATAGCTGTAGCTGAACACACTCGTTACATCAAAAGGCTTGATCAAACACTTGACTGACCTCTGACCCAAACACTGACCCCCTGATCCTGATGGAGTAATATGCTTGTATTCTAATTGTGAACCATTACCTCAAAATAAGAGTTAACAGTAGTCTATAATTAAATTAGAATATTTATGTCCAGGTTTTAACATTCAGACATTACGATGATTTGGTGTGATTTTTGTGTTTTTAGTATAAAACCAGTCCAGATTTTTCTAGTGGGTATCACAGTGCTGTATACTTGCGAACTTAATTTCACCAAACAAAGCCAGGCTGATAGCAACTTGATTAAACTTTTCAAAGCAGACAATCCCTCAGCAAGAAACACTTCCACGTTTCAACATCGTCAGATCTCATTGCAGTGCAATGTACTGTAGCAAAGATTTTAATCAGAAGGACATGAACCACTATTGTTACTATTGAAATAACTAAAGGAAGACTCAGAGAGAACACCAAGAGTGGCTGTTTATTTGTCACATGAACATTTGTGGTGCCAACATAACAGAGGCTATACTGTGTAATTCCAGTTGCTGTGAATAACACGTTCCTCAGTGTAATGGTGAAGCAGTATTACCATCTCTCTCCACGTCCAATTCTATGGTGTTGGCTTCAGTAATCGTAAGCCTCTTTCACAAATCATTTCTGTCGCAAACCCGCGAAGACAAGCCCTGAATGACCTCTCTCTGGAAACTCAAAAACACGAGTTAAATTGGAGATATCCCACATATTTGTGGTTTTCAAAAAACAAGCTGGTGGGACAGAAGCACGCATAAAATCAATGTCCCCGACTCCCCCATGCCATTTCTTTTTTTCAAAACAATGGTGGACAAAGTAAGTGTAGTTATCCAGGTATTGAGCAAGCATATGCTTCAAATTCAAATTGTATAACTCACCTTCCTACATCACATGTCTGAAAGGATTTTGAGTGTTGCTAATATTTTAAGCCCTGCAGCTGGTTGGTCATATAGACTATAAGTCATCACTGGATTGGCGAGTTGGGGGCGTGCAAGAGGTGGACTGATGTCTAACTCTCTCGCTGCTATGAAACACATATAGACGGCAAAAAAGCGACACAAAAACGTCTTGAAGTTTCTTGTGAAAGGATCCAAAACCTTGCTGTGAAAGCTGCATGAGAGGATTTGGGTCAGCTAAGATAAGCCTGGTTACTGTACAATTAATGAGTTGACAGAAATTAACATGGGAGATCCAGGAGAGTGCAGTGTAATCAATCCCGGCGCTCTGGACTTTATCTAGTGTCTCACCTTCTTCTGGTCCCTCCAACGTTGTCCAAGTTTGGCACCCAGACGGTTTGCAGCCGTTGCCCACTGCGGTGCGAGCCGTCGGATTCTGCGCTTCATGAAGCTCAGAGACTCTTTTCCACCGCCGACCTGATCCAGCAGAACAGAAAGGTCTGTGCGGAAGGCAGCCTGAGAAAATGATGTAAATTAAGATTAAATGAAACGATAAATGAGGCAGGAGTGGTAAAAGTTAGGCTACAAATGCTGGAAGCGCCACAGAAGCTGGAAATATTGTACTTTTCATGTGTGAAGTGCTGAGTTCTCAGCCAGAAAAGCAGTGAAAATAATAGTTATTGTGGTCTTTCAAGGTAAATCTTCCTTTATACAATGACAATTCCATAAAGCATGAACCATTTGGCCACATGCTTCTCATTTCAGCAGAGAGAGACAGGCAGTCGCTTTCCACCAAACATTAGAGAATTATTTCAAGGGAGAACGTGACCTTGCTCACTTGGCAGCTTTAGTTTCCCCTGTCACTGAAAAATATGGAAAGATGTCTCAACGCAATCCCATGCATTTATAACTAAAGCTATAAACAGTCAAGATTTCTCTCCGCAGAACAGAACCATGACTCAGTCCCATACCCAAGAGTACTGTAATCCACAATGCAGCTATCCGGGTCACCTGGTGGAAAGGAGACTCTAGGTTTCATCTTCTCCGACACTGTGCTAAACCTTTTGAAAACACGTTAGTGAATATGCAATAATGATGACAAAAATGACATGATCAGCACTGAGATACGTTTTTGTCCTATTTGTCATATATTCATGTTGCAATACAATGTAGAAAACTGATTAAATGAATGAAACGGAGAGAAGAACTACTACAAACTATCCACAAACTTTATTACATACACCTGTTGGACTGCTTGATAACAGTAACAGTTGGTCTGCTAATCACAATAAAGAAACTCAACGCATTTGTGCAATCAGATGAGACAAAACCTATGTTATTCCATAAATAAGAAAGGTGAACAAAGACAGTTCAGACGTGCTCGTCTTAGCATTCAAGAAACTGCAGATCTCTTATGATTTCCACCCACAACCCTCTCCGAGTTTCATTGGAAAAGGTTTGAAATATCATGGTGAGGAGGAGTTGAAGGGAGGAAAATATCTTATTGATGTGAGAGGAGAATGTGTAGACTGGTTTGAGATGATAAAATAACTTTTTCTGACTGAAAGCAGATGGGCTACAGCAATAGGTGATATCAAGTAGGAGGAATTTGCTAAATGCCAGAAAACTCGGCAAGACCATTTTTTTTACTTTTGTTTTTGTAACTTTCCTCAAATTGAAAAAGTTTGCAGATGTTTGGCCAGTATCATGGAGCCACGTTTTCTGGCATTTAGAAAACAGAAATAATTTTGCTAATTCTAACTAAACTAAAACCAGACATGTTTGGTCCGATTTAACGTTAACCAGTGAGAAAGAAAATATGTTGTGTCTTTTTTATTCGGTGCATGTAAATATCTGTTTTCAACTGTAGATGTACAGGCAAAAGTGGATTAATATGCAATAAACTGTCTGGCAAATCAATGTTTACATCCATGTAGTTTATTTTAAAAGTTTGAGATAATTTTAATCAGCAATAAAGTGCAGAGCTTTCTGTTGTTTTAATAAAAAGGTAATTTATTAGTAGCCAAGAGATAAGATGTTTTTTTTTTTTTATTTCAACCAAGAAAGATGGCTATGACCTTGCAATTGGCTAACATTGGGTGTTTTTGTGTTAATATGTGTAGAGGGATGGCGCTAATCTGGTCTTTGACCTCAAAGTTAATGTGGAGGAAAATAAAAAGAGGGGGGAGGATAATGATGATGATGCAGATCCAGCCTGTATTAATTAACAGTGAGCAAACAGGCTCAGAAGAAGGTTAACCGTTATGCAGCCGTGAGGTCAGACTGCTCATCCTCTTATTACTCCAGAGCATCTTCAGAGGAAAAGGACTCAACCTTGTTTGATTTTTACTACATAATTAGCTTCTTTTAGCATTGATGAAATTCTCTGCTGAGACAACTTGTTTGATTTTTTAGGGAATATTGTGCTGAAATGCTAATGCGAGGCCTTAGAAAATTTGAGCAGATGGTTGTGTGGATATGATGATTACAAGGAATATGCAAACTTTGTTGGCAGAAAATGGCTTTAACATAACAACAGAGCAGCTTCTAGGGGTTATGTGGATATTTAGGATTTTGGATGTGACAATGCATAAATTACAACTTCCTTTCTCTAAGTTGGTATGTTAATGAAATATCTGTGTTTAACTCAATGAAATCATTCTCAATGGGCACTGTAAGTTTTCAGTTTTTAGTAAAAACAAGCCTGAAGAGAGATGTCATAAAATGTAAGGTTTAAAAATAAAACAAGAAACATTTCACAATTCCTGGCAATGCTTTTAAAATGGCACCAAAATGAACTAAACTTTAAATAAATTAAAAGGCAATTTATTCCAATGATTCAATTCAGAAAGCAAAACCGATATCTAGATGTGTATCACAGTTTTGATTTCCTTTGCTTACAGCTAACCCCCGACCCCCAAATTCTGATTTTAAGAAAATGTGATTACCAATATGATTTAAAAAAAAAAGTAATTTTTAACAAAGGAATAATTTATACTGCCTATATAATCACAGGGAAGACTGCTGACTTAACAGTTATCCAGCAGACAGTCATGGGCATCCTCCACACAGAGGCTCAGTCCTAAAATGTCATCCCCCCCCCCAAAAAAAAGGGCTATTCACAGTGTGAATCCAACAAAATAAATGGAAGGGAAAATGTGTGGTATGCAAAGATGCAGAAACAGGAATAACTGCTGAGTTCGGTGGGTGCTGTGACTGCAGTCAGCGCTTAAAGAGCCATCACACAGAGATGCATCCAGAAAATGGGCTACCTCTGTCACATCTCTTGTGTTAAACCTGCTTAACTAGAGATGTCAGAAGTGTTTTCCCTGGGACAAAGAGGAACAGGACTGGACTGTTTCTCAGTGGTCTAAACTCTTTTTTAAAGTAAGTTTTCCATTTGATTAAGTTGCAAAGTCAGGAGAAAAAGTTTGTTTTCTTGTTTGTTAGTGACAGACCTTTTCAATAAGATGTTTAGGATTCAATATTGCTGGGTTTCAGATAATGTAGCACCACCCAATGCAGATGGAGGGCAGGAATTAAATGTAGCCCATTTATTTATGTTGATCCAGCATCAAAATGCCTAAAATCTGTGTCCTGTACGATTTTCCAACCGTTCTAATAGAGAGAAAGATAAACGTTATTTTCGTGTTTCGAAGGTAGTTAGTTATAAGGGAGTTAATTTTTAAAAAACTCACCGAAAAAAGAGGAGAAAAGTGGATCAACAATCTACAGCTAAAAACAGGCGGTGTGAAAACTAATAATGCCAGGAGTTTGAAGAGCCAACTCTCTAACAGGTAACGATCGCAGCGTTTAAATTCTATTTTGAGATATTTTATTGGACAGTTACTTAGAAAGACAAGCATTCATATGTAAGGTAAGATATATTATTTTTACGCCGTAGCTTGGTTGTCTCCTCAGAGTGCTAATGTTGTTAGCAGCTAGCTCAGTGCCGAGTCACGGACGGAAAATGTAATGTTTATTCAATGGGACTTTCATGCTAAAAAAAATAAATAAAAAAGAAGCTAAATAAATTAAATATAACCTACACAGCCATACAGTCACAGTGAGCAGTGACTGTTCCCCCACATGCTTCGTGTCTGGCCATGAAGCATGTGGGTTTCTGTAGATCGGAGCAAATCGTTGACCTACATTGGACCTGAATCCAGCATCCTACAGCGACTCCACATTAACATACAACTCCAGCATGAATTTGGGTTTACTAAATAAACCCAAAGCTAAATAACCCAAAGCTAATAAACCATTAGAGCCAAACTCATATAAATAACATGGGTTAGTTCATTGTTAGCGATAGCATCGTTATCGTAGAACAGGGGTGTCCAAAGTCGGACCTCGAGGGCCGGCATCCTGCATATTTTAGTTCTCTCCCTGGTTTAACACACCTGGATCAAATGATGGCTCATTAGAAGGCCTTAAAGGAACATTGACAAGCTGAAAAGGTTGTTACTATCACCAGGGAGAGAACTAAAACATGCAGGATGCCGGCCCTCGAGGACCGACTTTGGACACTCCTGTCGTAGACTAATTACTTAAAATAGCACAACTCACTACTCACCTGGCAGAAACAAGTCGACAGCCATTTAATGCTTCTTTTGATCCTAATTGCTTGACCCAACTTGATGCTAAATGATTGTATTCTCCAGGCTTTTGAAAGCTTTCTTCTGGCTCATCGTATAATATGAACTCTGCAGCTCCAGGTAGTTAGTTATGTGGATCGCCTCGACACCCGGTAAATTATCAAGATTATAAGAGAAGTCTTCTTTACCGGGGTAATACGCATCACATCCAAAATATACGTATATTTTTTCGAGATGTCTCGTCTGTTTCAGCCTATTTAGTACATTAGCGTTCTCGCTGTGATCAATTTTGCTTTGTTTTGAACCGGAGAAATCCACTTCCGGACCTCCATCTGCATTTCGCGCGACATTCGGGTCACGTGCCTGAAACCCAGCAACAGTAAGCCACATATCATGTATTCGGTGTCATTCTTTTGAATGTGCAGCATAAAGCTATAATGTCAGGTGCAGCTTTTAGATAGCAGCTGTGTTTGCTGCTACACTGATGTGGTAGATCGACCATAATCACTTGTGAATTTATTGATCACCAGCCATCATCTGGCAGTCTTCACAGGATCTTATTATAACTGAATATATTTGTCATTTAAAGCTTATTTAAAACTCTCTGTAGCAGATTACTGAGTAACATGTCTGGCAGCTATTTGAGAGTGGTGTCCTTACTTGTCTCTTGGGGGAATTTGTCTGCTGTGTGTGCTGAGTGGGGGTGCTTGTGTGGTTCCTCCAGGGCAGTGGGGGGCAGAACCACTCCACTTCACTCAGGTAGATGAGGAAAGAACAGTCTGAACCATCGACACCGTAGAAGGCGTAACAAGGGTCCGATGTCCACCGAGCACGCATCCACTGGAGGACGGACAGAGAGAACGTGGATATGTGTGAATCAGAAAATTATTCTGTACCCACAAACAGACCAATTTAAACAATTGATGGCCTGTATGATGACTTCAGTCAAAAGCAAATTGAAGTCAAATCACAAGGAGACCAAGAACACAGGACAAAGGGAAAAAAAAAAAAAAACAGACTGAAAGTTAGAAAGATGACAATATCCTGGAGCGCCATCTTTACTTGGGTTGTGACATCATCAGTCTCTACCACATTGTTTGGCCAATGCACAGTGATGCAGAAATTTATAAAAAGCACTATAATGTATGAACTTACATCTACTTTTCCAGGGCACTCTGGAAAGCGGCTGTCCCTTGGTACTTCACACTGGCTCGCAGTGCCATCTCTCAGCACTGAAAGAAACACAGAGAGAAATTCTTCCTTCAGATGGAAAACAGAGATCTGTTCAGCTCCATTCATCTCAACTCAGAACAGATGCTGCCACCACCACGTTTCAGTGTGAGGATGAGGTGTTCACGGTTACATGCTGCATTGATTTTCCAGCAAACAGCATTGGTGTTCACTAACTATGGAAGTGACATCTCATCGTTTCCTTCAAACAATGACTTTTTCTTGTTATTTAATAAAGGCCAATCTCATGTTGCACCTGAACCACACACTTTCCATGACAAGGAGACAGACTTTGATATTGTTTTATGACATAACTCTGCTTTAAATAGTTGTACTATCAAAAGATTCCCAAACCTTTAGCACTACTTTGTGTCACTTTGTAACATAAATCTCATTAAAATACATTAAAGGCCGAAGCTGCAACAATGTAATTGGCTCATGAATGATGCTCGCAAACCCAGGAGCAATGTTTCTTTAACTTTATGATTCACAGTGACATAGGTCTTGAAAATCTTCCTACTTCTGTGAATTGTCTCATCTGCTCACTATTCAAAAGGTCCACCATTAGATGTTGAGTTTTGCTGCTGCCAGCTGTTGCAGGCGTTTCACCAACAATTATGTCTGCACACTTAGACTGCGGCCACTGCATTAATTGCTTCACTGACTTAGTTAACTGCTCTTCTGCAGCTGATGCCAGTAAAACAGAGGCACAGTCACAGAGACACAGACATGGACTCATCTTGGTGCTTCATCATCCTCAGTGTTTTCCATCCCCCTTCTCTCCTGTCTCTCTAAACCAACAACTTTCCTTTGACTCATATTCTGTCTGTTTCCATTTGCTTGATGAAAAAGAGAAATTCCTCTACACAAGTCTTCCACGGTCTGCCAGCAGGATTTCAATTCATTTGTGATTCTCTCCTGTGACTGAAAACACACACAGAGACTCACTGTGTCTGCAAATATGATTACAGCAGCAACAATTGAAAATGTGGTCATTTAACTAGATAAAGGCTTTAGTCCTGTCCCTGCGAGCCATTACACGAAAAGGGAAATTTTTAACTGCGCGTTCCAACTCCCGCTCTGCTTCCTCTCCCACATGCCAAAGCACGAGATGAATAAACTGCCACTGAGCCGTATGATAATAAAGTCTGCCAGCAGGATTTCAATTCATTTGTGATTAGAGAAAGGAGCAGTATTTTCATTTTGCCGTGCGCTATTGTCTCCGCAGACGCAGCAGGGGAAAACAAAAGGAGACGCAACTCTCATTTATTCTCAAGTAAAGAGTTACCCCGAAGAGAAAAAGCAAAGGAGAGGGGGAGGAAATTCTTTTCAGTGTTATTTAGGTTTTGACTAAAAATGTTGAGAAAGAAGATAAGCACTGAATGACAGAAAAAAGCAATGTCAGTGTGTCTTATTTTTGGTGATTTACTAAAAATGCTACAGCAAATCGTGCCTCAAATTTGTAACCGCGAGTTGCCATTTAAAACATGTCAATGCTATGTAACATACATTTGCATATAATTTCGTTACCCATTATTTTGCTGAATCATTTTCATTAAAGCAATATCTTAGACTTTATTAGCTCTAGCACTTAAACTAAAATATGCATCCAGTGTAGCCAAGCTCAGAGCCTCCATCCATCAGGAGAAATTTATTATTGACATAAATAAATGTCGATATTACACTCGTTAATGACCGATTCTCTGTACTGTGCAGCTCTAGTCCTTGCATATTTTATGACATTATGGAGATATAAAAAAAATTTTCAAATTTTGTGAATAAATTAATTAAGTTGTATGTTTAATTTTATGAGGACTTTATCATACACACTAACTTAATTAAGAGCTCTGCTCTCCGTTTAGTCCAGTTAACTCTTTATGACAGACTGTGACCTAATTACCTTTAGTTGGAGTCACATAATCACATTTCCTTGCAGCAGCGTATGAGTAAAATATGGAAAAGAGTGTACAAAGCACCCCAATGGTGAGTAGATATTAACACATGGTAATGATCAAATATTACGCAACAGGAAACTCATTTAGAACCCCAAAACACATTTTTGGGCGACAAAAATTCTTAAACTGAAAAAGTGTGAAAATGGTAAATGATGATCAGCACCCCACAAAAGACACACTATCAAATGTAATCAATGATCAATAAACCCTGTCAACACCTAATCATTTTAATCAGACTTTTTCTTTTACAGCACAAAATCAGAATTTTGGATCAGTGTTTGTGTCATGATTATGATTAGAAACACATTTTATAGAATATTTAGGTTACATTTAGAAGAGATTTTGATGCTCAAGTCCAGGTTTTTCCTGAAATCCAATTTTCTTGCATGGTTTTTCATACTAATAATTAAATACAGCTGCAATTAAAACTTCTGGGAAAATAGTTTAGAGACCTCCTATGCACAAGAGGTCATGCTGGAACATTATCTACCCAAATATGCTCTCCTTTCTATGTCACTGAGACAATAAGAAGATGTGCTGTAAATGGGCACTAAACTCTGTGATAATAGGATGCTCTACCGTGCTTCTTTAGGATCAGTATACAGGCATGAATGGTTGGAAAGAGTGCTTCCTGACAGATATCAGAAGTGATCCTTGTCAGTGGAGAAACCAATAAATAACACCTGTGACTTGTTGCAAGTCTCCCTCATCTGCTGTGAGTAACAGTGACAGTTTAGTTTTGCTTTAACCAAAGCTGACAGCTGTGCACAAATCCAGCTGGACTTCAAGTTAAGCACAGCGAAGGACAACTGTGAGCTGTGGCACTTTATGCTTTCTTTGGGGAAGATTATAGAGAAAACATACTGTTTTTCCAGATAAGCAGTAGTGTTAATATATAGTATGGATTTCTTTCTGCTTGTTTTTCTTAATTGTTTCCACATTGCAGTTTTTAGCTACCTGTGTGCCCCTCTGAGGCGCTGCTCTATTGATTGTTTTGGTGGCTGCATACACATTTGTCTTCCAAAAAATTTGACTGGTCTTTATAATATCTAAGAGGTGCTGTTTGCAATGACAAGCATCAATCAAAAAGTGGAGACAAATATGAGACTATAGAAACTCGGGTTCACTTTGGGTCAGTAAGGACATTCAGACACCTGAAACATCACAGTTTTACTTCATATTTACAATTAAAAATGAAAAATATGTAACTGACTTTGAGCCTTTCTGTATGATTGGACTGAATTGATTATGTTTCTGTCAATAAACTTAATGCTGATTTTGTAAAATGTATTATAAACTATGTTTGTTTGATGTTTGCATCAAAATCTATTTATTTTGATGCAAAATAAATAGAAAAAAAACCCTCAATTATTGCTGAATTGAAAAGTCTGCATCCAGTCTTGCTCCTGTCCACCTCTATCACCAATTTGAATCGTTGCATTGCCACTTCATCCATCCGATGAATCCATATTACCATACATGTAAACAAAACCTAATTTAGAATAACAAAATGTCCACAAATTGGATTGAAAAATGATGTTTTTGGAAAGAAATATTCTGCCTTCTTTTTGGAAGACAAAAACATCAAACCCAAACAAATACAGACGGGCAAAGGGACATTTGATTCGGTTAAGTTTGACTTACACAGCACTGTTTTACTGCACAAAAGCACCAACCAACTTCACCTCCCATACCATAATTAAATATATTTATCAATAATTGGTCACTGGAGAGCCTGCTGCTATATGAATTAGAGGAAAATATGCAACTTTTGTCACTGAAAAGATAATTGTGGCATCAGTGCAAGAAATCATTTAAAACCATTGTTAAAGCTTTGCAAAACAAATGTCAAAATTTGCTGAGTCATCCCCAACAGGCGAAGCTGCAAGCACTGAGAGGAGTGTGTGTAGACCTTAGAAACTCAGTGTTGGTACACACCATTAAAAGTGAGTGGGAGTTTGTTCAAGAGTGAGATATAAAACCAGATTTCTTTCTCTCAAATGTCATAGTGTCAAGTTTTCTAATCTAGCTATTACATAAAATGTACAAACTTGTTGTGGCTTTCCAAAAGCTTTAAAGCTGATCTGATTTCGACGATATCAATTTGTACTACTGTATTTAAAACAAATTGATATTTACAGTATTCATTTCAATCAAGGGGGTGAAAGCTCAGACAAAATGATTGTAAAGCAATATCAGGGTTACACTGTACCTCTGCCTTGCATCATGCTACTTTGCAGCATCTGCTCCACTCTGATGGCCATGTTGGAAACATTTTGAGCTATAGCTTGGATCCTCTCCACCAGGCCAGCTGGTTGAAACCTGCAACACACATGAAAACACAGAAACATGGAGAAGGTAGTTGTTCATGTGTTCATGAGTTCATGTCTCTAAATGTTTGCTTTCTATTCTTTTTTCCTATTAGTTTGTTTCCTCTCCCTCTTTCTCTACTTCCTTCCAGCCGATTGGGTTGTGTTAGTTTTGGCAGATGTAGACTCTACGCTATTGGAGCGTGAAAAAGAAATTGACTTGTATAACAGTTTCTTTTCCCCTTTTAGGATGGGAGAACTCCCATTCACATAATAAGACCGGTTTGTCCACAGGGATTGGGCTTAGAGCTTCATTTCAGTTTAGATTAAGATTAGGTTATGTTTAAACACGTAATGGTTATGATTATGGTTACTGCACATGAACACCAATCAGAAACGTCTAAAATTTGTCTGTAATGGCCCAAAGTAGCATTTGCACAACAAACTCAAGTTATTTTACAACCTGAAGAAGAGCCAACAGTTTTCAGGAAAAAATATATTAAAGATTGTCTTTTTTTTTGTTAATGAGAAAGTTTTGGCACGTGAAATGCTTTCATATTGATCGGTCTTTCCCTTAAACATAGGTTCATAACTGATTAGGTTCAGCAGCATAAATCTCCAGGTGAACTTAATAAATTTTATTAATTAGCAAGAACATCTTTGGGCATTTGGGAGCACTAACAACAACTTTGTCCCCATAATCTCCTTGAATCACAATCCCACTGATATCCGGTCTGCCGTTCCTTTTCCTACTGTTATCCAGTCTCCATGCTGCCCAAGTTTATTTTTCTCAGGGACTACACGTCTTCCATGCTGGGGTTTAGGAAAACTCCCTCTTCTCTTCACCAGGATGTGCATGAATGGAGAGCACACAGTGCACAGCAGTGACTGGCTATAAAATATAAAATAGTATCCCAGCACATTTAAACAGTAAATAGGGCAAAAGCCAAAATAAAAACCACAACACTTGGTGTCAGTAAGTGGATTTCCTTAACCTTACTCATTTTTTGTTTTGTCCAACAGCATTTTAGCTTAGCAACATAAGTATAAATGTTCTTCTCTGTGTCAAATGTATAGCTTGGGCACTTTCAGGAGTGAAATTAGTTTTTCAAAAGTGAAACATTTATGCCATTCCTAACAACATTTCAAAGAATATCAAGTTGGAGATCACTGCAAAATCAATTATGTATTTTTCTCAAAGGACAAAACCTTTGCACGCTGAGCTGATCACCCAATGCCACTTTTGAACTTTCTTTGACAGGACTTTGTGCCAAATGGACTCTCTGGAGTGTCACCCTCTAATCTCATGTCTGCAGTCTGCTGCAGTGTAAACTCATCTGACTCCATAACGGAGTCGGTTATAAAGGGACACATAAAGGAAGCGAAACAGATTAAAAGACTGAAAAATGGAGATTTCACAATGGGACCTAAATAGGGCAAAAACAGAAGCCAGAAACATACTTGGATTGTGAACAGGAATATAAACTGGCAGAAAATAAAGAGAACTAGATCAACCAACAGCAGCAACAAAAACCAGGGGGAATTTTGTTTTTGGAGGAATGATAAAATAAATGGATCCTGTGTGCCGTCGTGTGGAAGCCAACAAAACGGCTTGACTGAAACATTAGAGAACGATTGGGATCAAAGAAATACAAGATTATGCATATTTGATGGCCCACTGTTGCATGCCTTATGCTGTAAAGCTCCCTTCCTTTTGATGAATGTAGACAGTTAGTTCTTTTGCCAATGGGACTAACATGGAAGAGCCAAGGAAAGACAAAAATGGCAGAATGCATGTAGATGAGGAAGAAAGATGATGGGTATTTAGTGGAAGCATAACAACTCGAGAAAATCAATGTTAACTTGAGTTATACAGTAAAAATACAACAAAATAAAGTGTATATACTTGTGTTTCTCTTTTTGTCAGATTTTGCTTAGGGACGAAAATTATCAAACAAAATCATCTGGGCAAAAAGTGCCTTATCCCAAAGGCAAATAATGACAGCAAAGACAAAGTAATTCATTAAACTCACTCTTCCTGCTCTCTGTAACACCAGCTAGCAGCTTGCAAGCCCACAGCTAGCAGGGGTGCACACTGGTTTTTGAAACGTTTCTACAGGTACCGGCAATATAGTTCAGCAATGTGACCTACAGTAGTTTTTCAGTTGGCCTGGAAAACAAAAGTAAGGTTTCAACTCTGTGACATTTCAGGCCTCGTTTACACTGAGCTGGTTCACAGGGAAACCATCATTTTGTTGCGATCCAGCCGCTTCCAGTGACCGAAGTGTCCGACACTAAAGAAACAGCACAAAATGCTTAATTTATTGACAAAATTAGAAGTTTAGTCAGCATGCCTTGGAATTTACTCAAATCTTTTAAAGTACATGCACTTCATAGTACTTCAAAAGTGACTGTGATTAAAACATTTTGTCTTTGAGCCATGTTTCATTATCCATTTCAGATTTAATTTGTTTTAAATTAAACAGTTTTAAACAGTTGATGAAGTGTCTGACAACAGCAACTTTATTTTTAATTTAGTCAAGTACAGAAGCAAACTAAGTAGAACAGAAAATAATTACTTTTCAGTGTCATTGTTAATTGTACTGATTTCTGTGCCAGTTCAGTTAATAATGCCACTGTATAGCAAGACGAACATTTTAGAAATGCTCTTCTTGTCATACCTTCCGGTTTAGGTTGGTCATCTTTTTTTTCTGGCCGGTTTGAAATGGTCCCATTCTTCTTTTTTTTTTTTCCAGTGGGTGAATTGTTCAGCATTCCTTGGAATGTTCAGAAGTTAAGATATTGTTTGTAAACCTAAAAGATTAAATCCACAGAGCTTGTATGTACTGTCAAAAAGAAAACAAGTCGTTTCTTACCCGAGTACCTGCAGCAAATTTATGAGAAAGCGCACGGTGCCGTGGAAAGAAGCCCTCTGGGATAAATGTTGTTACTGACTGAGCCTTCTTGTGTGCTTAAGGGGGAGGAATGGGTAAGCTCAAGGACAGAGACTGATCTTTGGAGAGCGTACACCTAACGGGGGACTTACCAGCCTTTTTCGTAGCACAGTAAACAGTGAATCAACTCTGCATCCTTGTCAGCGCTTTCATCTCACATGCTTATTTTCCCAGGCTCATTGCTGCCCCCTCCCTGGCTTGTTATTCCTCTCAGTTTTCTGCTCTAACGAGTGGCTGCCCCGTGGGCGAATCACAGGCTGGGGCTTCAGACATCAAGTTCCATTCGCTGCTACATGGGAGTGTGTCAGCAGCAATGAAGCTCACACAGAGCCGAGACTCCCACCCTGCATGTGTGCAAAAGTGTGTCTTTCTGTAAATGCACTCCTGACTGGCCTGGAATTTGAGATATTTCCATAAATCTCTATTTTCCCCATTTGCACCATTCCCCACTGGAAAAAAAATAAAAAAAAATAAAAATCATACTTTTACCTTGTCAGTCTTACCCCGTGTACTCACACACTCTGCTGTACTGTATTCTGTATGTGTGTTTGGAAATGAAGTATAAGAAGTGGGTGATGGGAGAGACAGGAAAGACAGTCATGGTTGGGAGAGTAAAAAAGATAACTATTGTACATTTTGACCAACTCTGTTAAAAAAACCCCAACAGACTGGATGTCAGAAGTAAATGACACAATGAATGAACAGACTTGGAAACTTTCTGCTTTGATAACGTAGCTGCTCATCTCAAGGGATGTCAAGCAAATCCTACCGTCCATGTCATTCTCACACTGCGAATATCAAAATATTTCCTGCTCAAAATTTTATATCAGGACGCTTAAAACTGGAACAAGAATTCCTCCAAAATAAAAGCCACACAAGTAAGGTAAAGAAAATCAAGCAACACAAAATTTAATATTGAGATTTCATCCATGTAGAATAGCCAAGTCAATGGTGCTCAGTTCCTTCCTGATATTCACCAAGAGTATAAATAAAGATTTTTCAAACATTCAGAAGAGAGCAAGTCTGCCAAAAAAAAAAAAAAGTCAAAACACTAAGAAGAATCCAGTTGCAGCTTTGGAGAAGCTCTGGATAAAAACAAAAACTAAAATAACTCATTCATTTCTGTTTTATTTTTCTTCTTCAAACTTTTCAACGTTTTTGTGATAAGCAGTCAATACTGTTTTCAATATTAGGAGCAGTGGTGTTGCCCCGTGTGTGAGATTGCAGTCACTGCTTAAAACAAATATAATTATTGAACTGTTTTTAATACATTTTAGTGAAAGGTTAATGGGTCGAACACATAATAACCCTAAAATGAACCGGACTACCTCTTAATGTGCAGTAATTTGAATTAGTAAAGTATTTTTTTCCTCAGTGGAAAAAATGTCTCCAGCTCAGGGCCCACGTTCTCGTAAGTGCAGCCCTGCTTTACACATTTCCTCAAGAATTCAAGTAACCAATTAAGTTATCATGATCAGATCCATCATTTGCTTTGAATTGCCAGTTCCTACGTTGTGTCTGAATCAGATTTTCCTTGTGGTCCATTGCAGAGGAGAATTAAAACCAAAAAAGACATGCATTGAGAAAAAGACAACAAACCCACACAAACCACGAGTATTACATTCTAACATGTCCAACATCCACAGTGGATATGGTCAAGTCATAAAGTAATTATCATTGATTGAAGTTTGCTTTGAAGCTAATTACAGCTTGACTATAACTCTCTACCCTGCTCACCCTAAATCCAGTCTAAATCCCTTCAGGACAGTAAAACATGGATGCATCACGCTGGTACGGCTCTCTGACAACAGACCATTACATCCTTACTTCTCTGTAATGGCCCAAGAGGAGAACAGCTTCCTCTGCATTAAACAGCCCATTACTAGACATTGATTGCAGTTAACACCAACGTCAGACCATATTAATCGTTCCATCTTTCCGCTCTGGCGCCTCTCCGCGGATCTGAACCGGAGTGCTTATCGAGGACCATTTAACGAGGTTTGAAGAAGCGAAAGGGGCTGCTGTCAGTGTGCATCACATCACACCTGCTGAGTTTAGTTAGGCTGTCTGGAAACAAAATTTGGAATAAAGAAAATGTTAGACAGAGAAGACGGGATGTTTGGGTGTGGATGCAGCGAAAGGAGGGGAAGTTAGATAAGAGCCTGGAGCAGCACGACTTTCCTGTCTGCACTGATTGGGACGTAATGGGGGCAATTTCCACAATCAAATACGAGAGTGATCGAAATGAAATAGAGGAATGCATGAGGCAATTTTGTAAAAAAAAAAAAAAGAGGTGCAATTTCTAACAAAACAAAACCTATGGTGTCCGACATAAAACTTCTCTTTTCGTCCTTTTCTAATCCAATTGTTTATGGATTTCATTGTTATTTTGGAGTAAAGCTTTGATCATTCTTCCTGATCTAGTGTTTTTTGTTGTGTCCCAGTCAGGTTTGTTTAGTTTATTTCACTAACACCCACAACATATCCAAATTCTAACTAAAAAAAAAAAAAAAATTCTGGTTTATCTTTTTAATAATTTGAATGCACATTCAGCAAGTTTTCAAAAAATGATCTGAACACTAAATGTCTCCAGTTTCCCCTGTGATAGGTAATTAAATCCTCCTTTACTGTCCTCTTCCTGTAACACCATTAAAACAAGAAAACAAGCTAAAGTGGGTTACTAGTCCAACAGTCCAATCTGAAGTCAAATACAAATCGATTAAAAACTGGGTTGATTTAACAGACTGGGTGAGGTGAGGAGATTTAACCCAGTTAATCCCAGAGTTATGTTTAAAATTATAAAATGGATTAAAACAAAGTCTGTGCAATTTATTGAATTTACAAGAACAATGTATTATGAAAAACTAATTTTAGTTTACTATTTGGGCATATTTCATATTTTGGAAATATGCTATTATATGGTATTAAATATGCTATTATTGTGTTATGTTACCCCTTTTAAAAAACCCGTTATGTAATCATGTTTTGAAAAGTCAAGAGTAGCATCCATCTGTCAGTTCCAAACATTGCTCTACCATTTCCTACATGGAAAAATGGGCATAAATTGATAAAAGCAGTAAAATATGAAGTGGATGAGGGTAGAAATGACTATCTGTGTCTGCAGCAGTGCTTACCAAGTAAAACATAGCACCACTCTGGAATGCAACAAACTAGTTCAGCCATCTGATATTTAGACCCAGACTGATCTATAAACAACAAACAGGAATGTGACTGAAATTTATTGAGTCTATTTTATTTACATTTATATACATGTGTAGGATCTTTGGGTTTAAACAATCCATTACCTAAGTTACTAAACCTATATAATGGGTTTAAAGGAATATGCCATCCATTTTCTATGGCTGGATTAGTATAAAAATAGAAAAGAAAACATCTGTTTTTTTCTTCTTTTTTTTTAAAACAACATCTGAGGTGAAATCCTTGGAGCAGAAATCAATAGCATGTTGTGGTGTAATTCAAAATCATGGTCTGTGAAGAATGATGAGCCTATGGCAGCCATGTTAGAGGAGGCACTCTATCCTGCCTTGTGTTGATTACTAGTAACCTTGATTTCTGACTTTTTGACCTATCCTGCATATGTCCCCCCTTGCTCTTTTTACTGATTTTATTTACTATCGACTGTATATAGAAAACAAGCAGCACCAAGAGAGAAATAATGAGCCTCATTTTGGTCTGTTGTCGCAGTATTTGATTAAACTATCCACAACAACATGAAATACTCACTGGATTTAAAGAAATACCCCAGGAGTTTCAGGGTAAATATTTTTTGGTCACTTTCTGAGTTGCATTGTCATCGTTTTCTCATCTTGGCTTGTGCTTTATGTCTATTAGAGGTAAATTGTTATTTTTATTTGCTTCCAAGTGTTATAAACAATAACAAAAAAAGTCACATATAGAGAATACTTGCTACTCTTAAATTTTGCTCAGATGTTGTAGGAAATCAGAGCTGAAACTGTACATTTTCAAAATAAAACAAATATGTTTTGTTCATTTAATAACCATTACCATATGTTTTCTAAATCTGAGTACTGTTTCACCAAAAGCCTGTGGCGTGGGGCAACTTTCCTACCTGTTGATAGCAGAGCTGAGCTCATCCAGGCGCCTCGCATCCGACGTGGAGCTGTTGTCGAGTTTGGACAGCGTGTCCATCCTCTTCAGGATCACCTCCAACATGTCACTGATCTTCCTCAGCACACCGCGTGACTCCACACCTCCCAGCACTGAGAGGAGAGAAGACCGCAGAAGCAAAGACAGAAGGTAAATAAAAAGCTAGGACCGGGGATAAACAGGTGGCATAGTAAACAGTGAGCAAGGCAACCGTAAAGTTTGCAGCTTCATTGAAGGCTCAACATTTGTGAATGGTTGATGTTGTGTTGTTGTGTTTTATTTTTGTTCATTATGGTACAGATAATGACATAATAGTTCCTTCCGATGGGTGACATATTTATGTCCGAAAATACATTTGTCAGCAAATTATGCAACTCTGACTTTGTATAGCATCCAAGTATTCTGCTACCTTAGTATATTTTATAAAGACAAAAAGTTCTTATAAAGTTTAAGTGGATGTGTCCATCTAATAATATATTTAGCCCATAGATGAGCCGAGAAATTAACTAGTGGATTTTAGAAATTAAAAGATGAATGGATGTCTGGCCTTGTGTGGACATCCATTTACCTTTTACTTTTCATAAATAATTGCAAGTTGCTTAGATGGAAGGAAATGGACTTTCAATGTTTATTCAGTGGTGACTGAATCCCATTGTCATGAACATGACATAACACCTGGTGTGAACATGTTCAGAAATGTTTATGGCTGTTGTAATGAAGTGTCATTTGGTAAATAATGACACTTTTAATGCAATTTTGCATTAAAAATTGGATTACAAGTGGATTATTCAGTAAGTATTGACAATGTTAATGGAAAATTGTTTTAAAAGTTGCATTAAAAGTGCATTATTGAGTAAATATTGATACTTCTAAGGCAAACTTTCATTAGAAGTGTCAATGTCTATTAAAGTAGTAAATGCAGTAATAGACATTTACTGCATTATTCAGTAAATGTCCATTTACTGAATGATGCATTAAAGTGCATTATTCAGTAAATGGACATTTTTAGTGTCAAGTCTCATTAAAAGTTGCATTAAAAATGCATTATTCTGTAAATATTGACACTTGTAATTCAAAGTTGCATTAAAAGTTGCATTAAAAGTGTCATTATTTACCAAATGACAACAGTTGTAAACCTTTCTGAAGTCTCCTTCATGACAGATGTTATGTCATGTTTATTACAGTGTCATGTCAGTCTTTTGCATGCCCCTTCAAATAAACTGAACAACTTGAAACCCTAAATCTGGAACCTGCCTAATTGAAACGTATCGAAACATGATAGCTGTTGTTCCAACTTTTCTCAGAAGTGTCAACATTATATGCCTCAAAACCACATTATAGTTTGTCATTAAGTCATAAAGGGACAAATGGGTCAGAGTGTATTCCAATAAATCCCATCAGAGCTGCATGGACGCTGGAAATGGCCAAATTTCAATGACAGACGCCTCTATCGAACCCCTGTCTGTCCCTTGACAAGCAATTACAGCCAATGGGCTCCGGGGTCTAAGAGTCCCTGCACAAGGCCAGCGTCTGTCTTAGTGCCCAGCAGGAAGAGGACAAATTGTAACTTTAGTGAGTTATCACCTCAGCTATTGATGAATTTATCTGAGACTGACAGTTTCACATTCTCGTTGGCAACAGAGTACTCTGTCATAGTGTGCTGCTGGATGGCTTCAGAAAACTTTATGACTGCCTGTTAATGCTGATGGTCTGAGTAAGGTCATTTAAACTTTAGGAGAGGTTTCCTTACCTTAAGCTACATGATATTAAAATGTTGGTTAATGTTTATTGTGACTTGAAACAGATGAGGAGTGACTAAAATTATACTTTGAATGTCTTTAACAGCTGCAATTGCTTACTAGTTTGTCTCAAATCAGAATTTAAGGAACAAATATTTCCGTAAATATTATATTTTTTTAAGGATTAATTACTGCAAAGCAGACAACGGCTCATTCAAGTCTCTGTAGTAGAAAACTGGAGACCATACTGGGAATGTCATCCCTTTTCCAGTATGTAAAGAATGGGAGACAAGGCATATTTTATTCCACCTCTGACCATGTTTAACGTAATACAAAGGAAGAAGAACAAAAATGAAAGAGAGGGAATTAAGTTTGCCATTTCAGTGTCTTCAGAAAATCTTTTAACTGCCTTGGAATTACAATGAAAACACAATAACGCAATAAAAAAAATGCTGAACAAGTCATCATTTCACATGCATAGCAATACGCTAGGAAATGGGTTATTTCATGAATTTGAAATTTCCTTATTTCTAATAGGGATATTTGTCTAAAAAAACAACTCTTCCAAAGAGCTCATTATTTGGATCATAAAACAGACTGATGAGAAGCACAGCATGCAGTAGCAAGTTAATTTGTATTTGTGAATTGTTCCAGTTAAAATGCATGTCATGTCACTGGCTTGCAAGCAATGTGCTGATTTTGAATCTCTATCAACATTTAAACTGGCAAAAAACAGATGTTTGTGTCACTGCTCTTGAATTTTTGTTGAACAAATGAATCTTAGTAAAGTATTTTAAATACTTGCTATAAAAAAAGGACAGATATCAGATTTAAATCCTTATTATGCATGTCTCTACATACAGTGAAAGGTCCGCTCAGTGTTTGTTGCAGGTCAAGATCAGTCAGATTGGATGGAGTTTATCGTCAAAATCCATCTAAATTAGCGGTTCTCAACGTGGGCGGTACCGCCTCCCCGGGGGCGTTCAGAGGACCCGCTGAGATTTCTTTGGGGGGCGTTTGGTCGAAGGTAAACTTTACACCTTAAATGCACAACAATACCAGTTTAGACTTTGAGCAACTTGGTAAAACTGTATTGTGTAACATTAAAACATGCTTGGCTGCAACCGTAACGATGGTAGCTCATCATCAGAATACCCAAGCTAAAAGGTTTACGCCAATCTGCTTTTCTC